>NC_064852.1:69131005-69431005 GCF_024139225.1 Suncus etruscus | reverse complement strand
CATCTACAGAAACAACTAGTTTACAAATAATTGTTTTATTTTATTTTTTGGCCACACCTGATGATACCCAAGGCTTATTACTGGTCTGTTCTCAGGGATTAGCCCTGATGATACTAAGGAAAATATAATGATGAGTGCCAGGAAAATACCATTTTAGGTGAGAAATTTATCTTAAGACAAGTAAACCTTCTGTGAAAATTCACTCCTCATATGTAGTAGGTTCATTATCTCACCTTAAAATTTTCAAGGTTTTAAGAATAAGGACCCCTAGTTTAACCCATTTCACATTAGTATTTTCAGTTATGCAATAATGCTCCGTAGGTATGTTACTCCTTATGTATCATACTTCATAGGTTTATATTTTTTCCAACAGTATTTCTGATTATTTTTTTTCAGCCAGGCCCAATAAAAAACAGGTCCCTATGAAGCCTAATACATGTGTGCAATCTGGATATGCAGTGAAATGGGAAAACAATATCCAGCAAAAGGAAGTTATTTTTTTTTTACTTATAGCAGGATAGTTGATTCCTCTGAGTACTACTGAGTATGAGTAAAAAAATATAAGTTCTCTAGATTTATGTTCTTGACCATTTACCATGTGTGATTTCAAGGTATTTGAAGTGTTCCTAGTCCTAATTAATATGGGATGTTAACATAAATTATATATGACAATCTGAATTCTTTATATTAAAAACCAATGGAATGAAATATATCATTCATAATTATATACCAAATATATTGAAATAATTATACTCATAATTTGGATTAAAATTATGTGTATTACTAATATTATTGTCATATGTTTCCATTTATCTTTTAATGTGTATTGGTAAGTATTACACTGAATATATAATTTTTTGAACTTACTAGAGGTGTGATTAAAGAACATTTTCTATGGTGAATAAGGACCTTGCCATTTTTGAGGCTGACCCAAGTTTGACCCCTGGCACTGCAAATGTATACTGAGCTCCACCTGGAATGATTTCTGAATACAGAGTCTAGAGAAAGCTTTGCATACTACTAGCTATAAAAACAAAAACGAGTCTAAAATAAAAAAAAAACTAGAGTATTTTATAATGGTGGTCACATAAAGACACTTAAATGCTTGGATGAATTATATATTAAAATAACTTTAATTTGGGGCTGGAGCAGTGGCACTAGAGGTAAGACATTTGCCTTGCAAGCACTAGCCTTGGACTGATGGCGGTTTGATCCCCTGGCATCCCATATAGTCCCCCAAGCCAGAAGCAATTTCTGAGCGCATAGCCAGGAGTAACCCCTGAGTGTCAAATGGGTGTGCCCTCAAAAAACAAAACAAAAAAAATAACTTTAATTTATGAAACTACTTCTCATTCTGAAGCTTCCTTCAAGGCTAGAAAATATAAATTTGGGAAGGAGTAAGATGTTTGCTTTGCAGAGAAATGATGCACATTTAATCGGGGATACTATATATGGTACCTTGAACCAAAGCCAGGAGTACACTCTGAGTACTACTAGGTTTGGTTTGTTCCCCACAAAAACAAATACCTATGTATCTAGTTAAAACAAAACAAAACAAAACAAATCCTACCAGGTTATGGCAAAGCACTTTAAGCACACATAATTGTTGCAAGTCAGCCTCTTCATTGTAAAGAATGGCAGATAAGACATCTGAAAGGAATTCCTTACAATTGTAGGGACAGGCCATTGTACAAAGGACTCACAGAACCTTAAAAACTCAATTACAAAAAAATAGAAAAAGAGGTTTACCACCAATGGATTTGCTATCTTTGACTCTTATCACACTAAATTACTTAAACTTACCCCAAGGGGAAAGTTACACTGCAGCGGAAATACAATTTAAAGAAGATATTCAGAGACAAGAAACAACCCATAAACCTATTTGGATCAAGGAGGTTGAAAATGGATAGCTCATGATGTCAGGCTTCGAAAATCTACAAAACTACTCCTGCCCAGTGGGGCCCGGCCATGAGAAATTGTGAGTGCTGCCTGTGTGTGTCTGTCTCCTGTCCTGTCGCTTGAACCTCTTCGGAGTGAGCCAAAAGAGGTTCCAACAGAGCACAGCCACTCCACTTCGATATGCAGCTGTGCACTCTTTCTAAAGAAAGAACACCATTGAAACAAAAAGAAAAAAATCACACTAAAGGGCCCAAAGAGATAGCACAGCAGCCTTTGCCTTGCAAACAGCTGATCCAGGACCAAAGGTGGTTGGTTCGAATCCCGGTGTCCCATATGGTCTGCCTGCCAGGAGCTATTTCTGAGTAGACAGTCAGGAGTAACCCCTGAGCAATGCTGGGTGTGGCCCCCCCAAAAAACAAATCACACTAAGAACTGTGCTGGAGGCTGAACTCTGCTGGAACTCAGATATCAGCATGCCTATCTGCCTGTTTTCTATGCTGTGCTCCAGTTTTGGGTTGATTTCATCCTGTGTGTGGCTCATCTGCAGATGGCTTGCCTTCCCGGGAGCCTTCCCTGGAGCTGAGCTTACATGCCCAGAAAGGGGAAGCCGCTGAACTCTGCTAGAACTCAGATGCCAGCACCCCTATCTGCCTGTCTTCTGTGCTGTGCTCCATCTTCAGCCTGATTTCATCCTCTGTGTGGCTCATCTGAGGACATCTAGCCTTCCCCTGGAGCCTTCCCTGGAGGTGAGTTTACAAGCACAGAAAGGGTGGCTTCCCAGATGTGCACATCATTTAGCCAAAGAATAAAACCACAACACATAGAATAACCCACAATACAAGTGTGACAATGGGGAAACAACGCAGGCCAATGCCAGTCATAGAGAATGACGATGGCAACTCTGATGACTTGAACATGACCAACCAACTAGTCAGTCTCTTAGATAAGGAGTTTAGAGTCTCAATATGGAAATGTTCAAAGAACTCAAAGAAAGTATAGAAGAGAACACTAATAATAATCAAGAGAATATGAAGATATAAATCAGAAAACTCCAAACTGAAATTTTAGGTCAAATAACAAGTCTGAAAAATTTAGTAGATGAATTGAAGAAAAACATGGTTGAGCTTTCCCACGGGTTAACAGCAGCTGAGGATAGAATTAGTACACTGGAAGATGAAATGAATAACAAATCCATACAGCAGAAGAAACTGGAAAAAAGACTCAAAGCAAATGATCAAACAATGGAAAAATTACTCAAAGAATGGGAACAGATGAAAATAGAAGTTTATGATAAGCTCAACAGAAACAACTTAAGAATCATTGGAGTCCCAGAGACCCAGGAATAAAATCTCCAGGAAGAATCAACGGTCAAGAACATCATTAAAGAGAAACTACCAGAGCTAATGAATACATGCAATCAAATCCTGCATGCCTGAAGAGTACCAACTAAAAGAGACCCCAGAAATAACACCCCAAGACACATCCTAGTCACAATGATGAATCCCACAGATAGAGACAGAGTTCTGAAAGCATCAAGATCAAAAAGAGAAATTACATTCAAGGGAACATCCTTGAGATTTACTGCAGACCTGTCACTGGAAACACTCAAGGCCAGAAGGCAGTGGTGGGACATAGTGACAAAACTCAATGAAATAAATGCTTCGCCTAGAACACTGCACTAAGCAAAACTCACTTTCAGGTTTGAAGGAACAATACATGGTTTCACAAAAAAAGAACAATTCAGAAAATTTACAGACTCAAAACCATTCTTAAAAAAAAACAAAAAACTGAACAGCCTGCTTTAAGACAAGACTGAACAACAGACACACCAAACTCCAATATAAAGATGGCACCCACTCCCAGGAAAATTCTTCCTCTCAATGTCAATGGACTAAATGCACAAGTTAAGAGACACAGAGTGGCTAAATGGATCAAATAACTCAATCCAAGCTTCTGCTGCCTACAAGAAACACACCTTAATAGTCAGAACAGGGCCCGGAGAGATAGCACACCGGCGTTTGCCTTGCAAGCAGCCGATCCAGTACCAAAGGTGGTTGGTTCGAATCCCGGTGTCCCATATGGTCCCCCGTGCCTGCCAGGAGCTATTTCTGAGCAGACAGCCAGGAGTAACCCCTGAGCACTGCCGGGTGTGGCCCAAACACCAAAAAAAAAAAAAAAAAAAAAAAAAAACAGTCAGAACAAACATAGACTCAAAATAAACGGCTGGAGAAAAATCATCCAAGCAAACAACACCCATTAAAAAGGCTGGAGTGGCCATACTAATATCAGATGATGCAAACTTTATACTTAGGAAAGTTGAAAGGGACAAAGTTTGACATTTTGTTTTAATCAGGGGATACGTACAGCAGGAAGAAATCACTCTACTAAACATATATGCACTGAATGAGGGGCTAGCAAAATATTAATACAATTGTTGACAAATCTGAAAAATAATATCAATAATAACACAATAATTGTGGGAGACCTTAACACGGCATTGTCAACACTTGACAGGTTAACCAGTCTAAAACCCAACAAGAATATACTAGACCTGAAAAGAGAAATGGAAGAAAGAGGCCTAGAAGATATATACAGGACACACCATCCCCAGAAACCTGGATACACATTCTTCTCTAATGTACATGGGACATTCTCCAGGATAGACTACATGCTAGCACATAAAACATACCTCCATAATATGAAGAGGATAGAAATTTTGCAGGCTACCTTCATTGACCACAAGGCCCTTAAATTATATGTGAACTACAAAGGGACACAAAAGAAATACTTTAATACCTAGAAGTTAAACAGCCTAATACTGAATAACCAGTGGGTCCGAGATGGAATCAAAGAGGAAATCAAAACCTTCCTTGAAACAAATGACAATGGAGACACAAACGATCAGAACCTATGGGACACAGCAAAAGGAGTACTGAGAGGAAAATTTATAACTTTACAAGCACACATCAGGAAAGAAGGGACTTACCTGAATAGCTTAATGACGCAGCACATAGACTTAGAAAGTACTCAACAAAAGGACCCAAAAATAGGAACACAGAAGGTAATAACAAAGCTGAGAGCAGAAATCAATGAAGTGGAAACCTGAAAAAAAATCCAAAAAATCAAAGAAAGCAGAAGTTGGTTCTTTGAAAAAATAAACAAAATTGATAGACCACTGGCAAAACTAACAAAGAAAGAAAGAGAGAGAAACTTGATAAATCATATTAGGAATGAAAAAGGAGAGATCACTACTGATATGGTAGAGATCCAACGGGTAATCAGAAACTACTTTGAGAAACTCTATGCCACTAAAAATAAAAACCTGGAAGAAATGGATAAATTTTTGGACTCTTATAATCTTCCACAGTTGAATGACGAGTATGTAGCATATCTAAACACACCCAACACTATTGAGGAAATTAAGACAGTAATGAAATGTCTGCCCAAAGACAAAAGTCCAGGCCCAGATGGATTTACTAATGAATTCTTTCAAATCTTTCAAGAGGAACTTCTACCAATCCTGACAAGACTCATGAAATTAAAAAAACAGGAACACTTCCAAATAGCTTTTATGAAGCCAACATTACCTTGATACCTAAACCAGACAGAGATGCAGCCAAAAGGAAAATTACAGACCAATAACACAGATGAATACAAATGCAAAGATTCTCAACAAAATCCTTGCAAATAGGATTCAATGCCTCATTAAGAAGATCATGCACTATGATCAAGTAGGTTTCATCCCAGGAATGCAAGGATGCTTTAACATCCGTAACTCTATCAACATAATACACAACATCAACAACAAGAAAAATAAAATTCACATGATCATATCAATAGACGCAGATAAAGCATTTGATAAGGTCCAACACCCATTCTTGATCAAAACTCTCAGCAAGATGGGCATGGAAGGAACCTTTCTCAATATAGTTAAGGCCATCTACCACAACCTAGAGGCAAATATTGTCCTCAGTGGAGAAAAACTGAAATCCTTTCCTCTAAATTCTGGCACAAGACAAGGCTGTCCTCTCTCACCACTCCTATTCAACATAGCACTGGAAGTACTTGCTATAGCGATTAAGCAAGAAAAAATATATCAAGGGAATCCAGATAGGAAAGGAAGAAGTCAAGCTCTCGCTGTTTGCAGATGACATGATACTCTACGTAGAAAACCCTAAAGTCTCTACAAAAAAGCTTCTAGAAACAATAGACTCACATAGCAAGGTGGCAGGCTACAAAATTAACACACAAAAATCAATGGCCTTTCTATACACTAATAGTAATAAGGAAGAAATGGACATTAAGAAAACAACCACATTCACAATAGTGCCACACAAACTCAAATATCTTGGAATAAACTTGACTAAAAATGTGAAGCACCTATACAAAGAAAACTATAATACTCTGCTCCAAGAAATAAGAGTGGACACGCGGAAATGGAAACACATACCCTGCTCATGGATTGGCAGGATTAACATCATTAAAATGGCAATACTCCCCAAAGCATTGAGCAGATTTAATGTGATCCCTCTAAAGATACCCATGACATTCTTCAAAGGCATTTTGAAATTTATTTGGAACAATAAACACCCTAGAATAGCTAAAGCAATCATTGGGAAAATGAATATGGGAGAAATTACTTTCCCCATCTTTAAACTGTACTACAAAGCAATATTTATCAAAACAGAATGGTATTGGAATAAAGACAGACCCTCAGATCAGTGGAATAGGCTTGAATACTCAGAGAAAGTTCCCCAGACATACAATCACCTAATTTTTGATAAAGGAGCTGGAAATCTTAAATGGAGCAGAAAAAGCCTCTTCAGCAAGTGGTGTTCGCACAACTGGCTAGCCACTTGCAAAAAAATTGAACTTAGACCCCCAGCTAACATCACGAATGAAGGTTAAATCCAAATGAATGAAAGAGCTCGAACTCAGACATGAAACCATAAGAAAGAACAACACGTAGGTAAAACACTCCAGGACATTGAGACTAAAGGCATCTCAAAGAGGAAACTGCACTCCCCAAGCAATTGAAAAAAAGATTAACAGATGGGAGTATATTAAACTGAGAAGCTTCTGCACCTCAAAAGAAAAAGCGCCCAGGATACAAGAGCCCCCCACTGAGTGGGAGAAACTCTTCACCCAATACCCATCAGACAAGGGGCTAATCTCCAAAATATACAAGGCACTGACAGAAACTTGCAAGAAAAAATAATCTAATTTCATCAAAAATGGAGAGAAGAAATGGACAGACACTTTGACAAAGAAATAAAAATGTCTAAAAGACAGAAAAAATGCTCTACATTATTAATCATCAGGGAGATGCAAATCAAAACAACTATGAGGTACCACCTCATACTCCAGAGATTGGCACACATCACAAAGAATGAGAACAAGCAGTGTTGGCGGGGATGTGGAGAGAAAGGTACTCTTATCCACTGCTGGTGGGAATGCAGTCTATTTCAACCTTTATGGAAAGCAATATGGAGATTCCTCCACAAACTGGAAATTGAGCTCCCATACGACCCAGCTATACCACTTCTAGAAATATACCCTAGGAACACAAAAATACAATACAAAAATCCCTTCCTTATACCTATATTCATTGCAGCACTATTTACCATAGCAAGGCTCTGGAAATAGCCAAGATACCCTTCAACAGATGAATGGCTAAAGAAACTGTGGTACATATACACAATGGAATATTATGCAGCTGTCAGGAGAGATGAACTCATGAAATTTTCCTATACATGGATGTACATGGAATCTATTATGCTGAGTGAAATAAGTCAGAGAGAGAGAGAGAAAGACACAGAATGGTCTCACTAATCTATGAGTTTTAAGAAAAATGAAAGTCATTCTTACAATAACAAGTTTCAGACATGAAAGGAAAAGAGCTGGAAGTAACAGCTCACCTCATGAAGCTCACCACAAATAGGGATGAGTTTATTTAGAGAAATAACTACGTTTTGATCTATCCTAATAATGAGAATGTACGAAGGAAATAGAAAGCCTGTCTAGTGTTCAGGCGAGGGTTGGTTGGGGAGGAGGGAGATTTGGGACATTGGTGATGGGAATGTTGCACTGGTGATGGGTGGTGTTCTTTACATTACTGAAATCCAAACACAATCATGTATTAATAAAGTTTTTTAAATAAAAAAAGAAAATTGAAAGAAAAACAAAAGAGATGGAAGAGAAAGGAAAAAAAATTGAAAAATGGATAGCTGGATATTTTCTCCTAAGAGGAAGGGGTTATGCCTATCTTTCTACAAATGACAATCCTCCCAAGAAATTTTGGGTTCCATTATGCCTTCTTAGAAATCGGGCTAGCACAACTGATCAGTTTCAGACTATAAACTCCCCTTCAGAGCAAAAACAGAATACTCCAGACACTAACAACAGTAATATTGCTGAGGTATCTGGGGCAGGGAACAAGGATTTAGCTGTCAACCAACATACTTTGAGTGAGACTGATGGTAGTGATAAACCCTTACACTCCGAGAAGCAAAAGGAAAGACAGGAACCTTTCTTAACTGGGCTCCAAAATACAGGAAACTCTTGCTACATCAACTCAATATTGCAATGCTTGTATAATATTTCATACTTGACTCAGTATTTTCATCAAGATCATTATAAAAAGGGTATTAAGAAGAAAAATCCAATGGGGTATGAAGGTAAATTAGCTGAAGAATTTGTTCAGCTCATCAAAACCATAGGAAATGGATTTCATAGATATATTAACCATGAAAGCTTCAAAGTAACAATTGGTTTACTTAATGACCAGTTTGCTGGACACAATCAGCAGGATCCACACGAACTACTGATGTTTCTAGTAGAGGGACTACATCAGGACTTGCTTACTGTAAATCTAATGACAGACAAAACTACACATCTTATGGAAAATGAAAATTATGAACAATTTAGTCCAGAACACCAAAAGGCTCACAAATCTATTATTTATGATCTCTTTCAAGGACAATTCAAATCTATACTACAGTGTCTCACATGCCACCAAAAGTTTGAGGTTTATGAGACATTTGTTCATTTGTCTCTGGCTGTTACATCTACAGATAAATGTGCATTACAGGAATGCCTCTCTGAATTTTTTAAAGAAGAAGAGTTAAGGGATGACAACAAAGTTCTGTGCAACCACTTCAAAACTAGAAGATTTTTCAAAGAAAACGTACTTATGGAAACTGCCACCACTACTTATAATAGACTTGAAACGTTTTGCTTTTGATGGCAAACAAATAAAAAATTGCACACTTATGTAGATTTTCCTTTAGAAGACCTCAATTTAGTAGATTCACTTCAGAGAATAAAAGCAAGATTAAGAAATACAACTTATCATCAGTGTCAAACCATTATGGTAAAGTTTACTATGGACATTGTACTTCATACTGTAAAATTGCTGCAAAACAACACTGGATCAATTTTGATGACAAGAAGATCAAAATCATCCCTAATACATTGGTGAAATCCACAGCAACATACATACTGTTTTATACTTCTTAAAGATCTACAATGAACACCAGATAATTATTTCACTTCCTTATCGGTTGCTAATAATGCTCTAGGATTCTTTCCACAGGCATGATCAATGAATATGGTTTGAAAATCATGGACCCCCAATGTGTTTCCTTGTATGATGGATTTATGTCTTAATTTCATTATTGCTCTAGGTCTCAGTTAATCATGAAATCTTACATTTTAATTTAGTCAAGGTTCACCTGAAAGAAATATTTCTCATCATCTTAATGTTGTTTTTCTTTCTAGATATACTCATTTAACGACTTTCACACTTTTTATTTTAACATCATTGCTTTATTTACCTCAATTTAGGTTTTAAGATGCTGACATACTGATAATTTTTAGGTGGACTTTCTTCACATGATTCTCGCCTATGATTGACTATCATAGAGTTACTGTTATACAATAACTTTGTATATATACTTTTATACACTTATAGTAGAGTTTTCCATGTTTGTATTATGCATGAAACTATCTTTCAGATCTGCTCTGCCATAAAAATTTTTTTTGAATTTGAAATGGTTTATCTAAACAGTGCTGGCTATTACATTTTAAGGAGCTTTTAGTTGATTCAGCTGAATTCTCTTTTCTTTTGCTCTATTTTGGATCCTTTACAACAAATATTTTTTGGTATGAGTGAGTGTTATGGCCATATTTTTTGTGAAGTCTATGTGTGTATGTCTTGTTCTGTGTCTGTCTGTTTTGCATATTTTGTATATAGTTCCCTTTTTCCTAACTTTATCTTCCCCAATTTAGTCTTCCCTGTCCTTCCTTCCTAGTCCTTAACATTTAATTCTCAGAATTCCATTCACATGTGCAACTCATCTCCTTCACCCACAACTACAAGCCTCCTGATCTCGGCCTGAGGAAGAAATCCATGACAGTTGGAGTTTAGTACCATGTTTGCTGCAAACTTGTTGAAAATGAAGCCACCTGGAATTTTTGTCACAATATAACCCAAGAAAAAAGATCCATGGATAAGACCAACAATCTCTGGATCCCAGTTAAACTGTGCTATCTAAATTTCTAGGTTTTCATCGCCATACACAGTGCTATCATTGACCATTTCTACAATAGCTACCCCAAGATTGCACCAATCCCAAAGGAAATGCAGAAGCCCAACCAACTCATGATGGCTTCAACCCATTTTTCCAGACCCATCAAGTGTCTTTTGCCGGTCTTCTCTGAGTTCCAGACCCCTCATATTTACAGATTGGTTATTGGACTCTGTAGAAATTTCACCTTTTGAAAAAACAGGCTAACCTTTGCAAAAGCTGGCTCCCGGTGTGTGACACCAGGCGGGGAAAATCCGCAAAAGTACACCGGCCCAGTGGGGCTCAGCTGTGAAAGACTGTGAGTGTGACCTGTCTATGTCTGTCTACTGTCCTCTTGCGTGAAACTCTTGCGAGTGGGGCAAAAAGAGCCTCCAGAAACCTCGCTCGCCCAGACGCCATTTTCAGGGAGGGACTTCAGAGCATAAAAACCGGCTAACATTTGCAAAAGCTGGCTCCCTGTGTGTGACACCAGGCGGGGAAAATCCACGAAAGTACACCGGCCAGTGGGGCTCAGCTGTGAAAGACTGTAAGTGTGACCTGTCTATGTCTGTCTACTGTCCTCTTGCGTGAAACTCTTGCGAGTGGGGCAAAAAGAGCCTCCAGAAACCTCGCTCGCCCAGACGCCATTTTCAGGGAGGGACTTCAGAGCATAAAAACCGGCTAACCTTTGCAAAAGCTGGCTCCCTGTGTGTGACACCAGGCGGGGAAAATCCGCAAAAGTACACCGGCCCAGTAGGGCTCAGCTGTGAAAGACTGTGAGTGTGACCTGTCTATGTCTGTCTACTGTCCTCTTGCGTGAAACTCTTGCGAGTGGGGCAAAAAGAGCCTCCAGAAACCTCGCTCGCCCAGACGCCATTTTCAGGGAGGGACTTCAGAGCATAAAAACCGGCTAACCTTTGCAAAAGCTGGCTCCCTGTGTGTGACACCAGGCGGGGAAAATCCGCAAAAGTACACCGGCCCAGTGGGGCTCAGCTGTGAAAGACTGTGAGTGTGACCTGTCTATGTTTGTCTACTGTACTCTTGCGTGAAACTCTTGCGAGTGGGGCAAAAAGAGCCTCCAGAAACCTCGCTCGCCCAGACGCCATTTTCAGGGAGGGACTTCAGAGCATAAAAACCGGCTAACCTTTGCAAAAGCTGCCTCCCTGTGTGTGACACCAGGCGGGGAAAATCCGCGAAAGTACACCGGCCCAGTGGGGCTCAGCTGTGAAAGACTGTGAGTGTGACCTGTCTATGTCTGTCTACTGTCCTCTTGCGTGAAACTCTTGCGAGTGGGGCAAAAAGAGCCTCCAGAAACCTCGCTCGCCCAGACGCCATTTTTAGGGAGGGACTTCAGAGCATAAAAACCGGCTAACCTTTGCAAAAGCTGGCTCCCTGTGTGTGACACCAGGCGGGGAAAATCCGCAAAAGTACACCGGCCCAGTGGGGCTCAGCTGTGAAAGACTGTGAGTGTGACCTGTCTATGTCTGTCTACTGTCCTCTTGCATGAAACTCTTGCGAGTGGGGCAAAAAAAGCCTCCAGAAACCTCGCTCGCCCAGACGCCATTTTCAGGGAGGGACTTCAGAGCATAAAAACCGGCTAACCTTTGCAAAAGCTGGCTCCCTGTGTGTGACACCAGGCGGGGAAAATCCGCGAAAGTACACCGGCCCAGTGGGGCTCAGCTGTGAAAGACTGTGAGTGTGACCTGTCTATGTCTGTCTACTGTCCTCTTGCGTGAAACTCTTGCGAGTGGGGCAAAAAGAGCCTCCAGAAACCTCGCTCGCCCAGACGCCATTTTCAGGGAGGGACTTCAGAGCATAAAAACCGGCTAACCTTTGCAAAAGCTGGCTCCCTGTGTGTGACACCAGGCGGGGAAAATCCGCAAAAGTACACCGGCCCAGTGGGGCTCAGCTGTGAAAGACTGTGAGTGTGACCTGTCTATGTCTGTCTACTGTCCTCTTGCGTGAAACTCTTGCGAGTGGGGCAAAAAGAGCCTCCAGAAACCTCGCTCGCCCAGACGCCATTTTCAGGGAGAGACTTCAGAGCATAAAAACCGGCTAACCTTTGCAAAAGCTGGCTCCCTGTGTGTGACACCAGGCGGGGAAAATCCGCAAAAGTACACCAGCCCAGTGGGGCTCAGCTGTGAAAGACTGTGAGTGTGACCTGTCTATGTCTGTCTACTGTCCTCTTGCGTGAAACTCTTGCGAGTGGGGCAAAAAGAGCCTCCAGAAACCTAGCTCGCCCAGACGCCATTTTCAGGGAGGGACTTCAGAGCATAAAAACCGGCTAACCTTTGCAAAAGCTGGCTCCCTGTGTGTGACACCAGGCGGGGAAAATCCGCGAAAGTACACCGGCCCAGTGGGGCTCAGCTGTGAAAGACTGTGAGTGTGACCTGTCTATGTCTGTCTACTGTCCTCTTGCGTGAAACTCTTGCGAGTGGGGCAAAAAGAGCCTCCAGAAACCTCGCTCGCCCAGACGCCTTTTTCAGGGAGGGACTTCAGAGCATAAAAACCGGCTAACCTTTGCAAAAGCTGGCTCCCTGTGTGTGACACCAGGCGGGGAAAATCCGCAAAAGTACACCGGCCCTGTGGGGCTCAGCTGTGAAAGACTGTGAGTGTGACCTGTCTATGTCTGTCTACTGTCCTCTTGCGTGAAACTCTTGCGAGTGGGTCAAAAAGAGCCTCCAGAAACCTCGCTCGCCCAGACGCCATTTTCAGGGAGGGACTTCAGAGCATAAAAACCGGCTAACCTTTGCAAAAGCTGGCTCCCTGTGTGTGACACCAGGCGGGGAAAATCCGCAAAAGTACACCGGCCCAGTGGGGCTCAGCTGTGAAAGACTGTGAGTGTGACCTGTCTATGTCTGTCTACTGTCCTCTTGCGTGAAACTCTTGCGAGTGGGGCAAAAAGAGCCTCCAGAAACCTCGCTCGCCCAGACGCCATTTTCAGGGAGGGACTTCAGAGCATAAAAACCGGCTAACCTTTGCAAAAGCTGGCTCCCTGTGTGTGACACCAGGCGGGGAAAATCCGCAAAAGTACACCGGCCCAGTGGGGCTCAGCTGTGAAAGACTGTGAGTGTGACCTGTCTATGTCTGTCTACTGTCCTCTTGCGTGAAACTCTTGCGAGTGGGGCAAAAAGAGCCTCCAGAAACCTCGCTCGCCCAGACGCCATTTTCAGGGAGGGACTTCAGAGCATAAAAACCGGCTAACCTTTGCAAAAGCTGGCTCCCTGTGTGTGACACCAGGCGGGGAAAATCCGCAAAAGTGCACCGGCCCAGTGGGGCTCAGCTGTGAAAGACTGTGAGTGTGACCTGTCTATGTCTGTCTACTGTCCTCTTGCGTGAAACTCTTGCGAGTGGGGCAAAAAGAGCCTCCAGAAACCTCGCTCGCCCAGACGCCATTTTCAGGGAGGGACTTCAGAGCATAAAAACCGGCTAACCTTTGCAAAAGCTGGCTCCCTGTGTGTGACACCAGGCGGGGAAAATCCGCAAAAGTACACCGGCCCAGTGGGGCTCAGCTGTGAAAGACTGTGAGTGTGACCTGTCTATGTCTGTCTACTGTCCTCTTGCATGAAACTCTTGCGAGTGGGGCAAAAAGAGCCTCCAGAAACCTCGCTCGCCCAGACGCCATGTTCAGGGAGGGACTCCAGAGCATAAAAACCGGCTAACCTTTGCAAAAGCTGGCTCCCTGTGTGTGACACCAGGCGGGGAAAATCCGCGAAAGTACACCGGCCCAGTGGGGCTCAGCTGTGAAAGACTGTGAGTGTGACCTGTCTATGTCTGTCTACTGTCCTCTTGCGTGAAACTCTTGCGAGTGGGGCAAAAAGAGCCTCCAGAAACCTCGCTCGCCCAGACGCCATTTTCAGGGAGAGACTTCAGAGCATAAAAACCGGCTAACCTTTGCAAAAGCTGGCTCCCTGTGTGTGACACCAGGCGGGGAAAATCCGCAAAAGTACACCAGCCCAGTGGGGCTCAGCTGTGAAAGACTGTGAGTGTGACCTGTCTATGTCTGTCTACTGTCCTCTTGCGTGAAACTCTTGCGAGTGGGGCAAAAAGAGCCTCCAGAAACCTAGCTCGCCCAGACGCCATTTTCAGGGAGGGACTTCAGAGCATAAAAACCGGCTAACCTTTGCAAAAGCTGGCTCCCTGTGTGTGACACCAGGCGGGGAAAATCCGCAAAAGTACACCGGCCCAGTGGGGCTCAGCTGTGAAAGACTGTGAGTGTGACCTGTCTATGTCTGTCTACTGTCCTCTTGCGTGAAACTCTTGCGAGTGGGGCAAAAAGAGCCTCCAGAAACCTCGCTCGCCCAGACGCCTTTTTCAGGGAGGGACTTCAGAGCATAAAAACCGGCTAACCTTTGCAAAAGCTGGCTCCCTGTGTGTGACACCAGGCGGGGAAAATCCGCAAAAGTACACCGGCCCTGTGGGGCTCAGCTGTGAAAGACTGTGAGTGTGACCTGTCTATGTCTGTCTACTGTCCTCTTGCGTGAAACTCTTGCGAGTGGGTCAAAAAGAGCCTCCAGAAACCTCGCTCGCCCAGACGCCATTTTCAGGGAGGGACTTCAGAGCATAAAAACCGGCTAACCTTTGCAAAAGCTGGCTCCCTGTGTGTGACACCAGGCGGGGAAAATCCGCAAAAGTACACCGGCCCAGTGGGGCTCAGCTGTGAAAGACTGTGAGTGTGACCTGTCTATGTCTGTCTACTGTCCTCTTGCGTGAAACTCTTGCGAGTGGGGCAAAAAGAGCCTCCAGAAACCTCGCTCGCCCAGACGCCATTTTCAGGGAGGGACTTCAGAGCATAAAAACCGGCTAACCTTTGCAAAAGCTGGCTCCCTGTGTGTGACACCAGGCGGGGAAAATCCGCGAAAGTACACCGGCCCAGTGGGGCTCAGCTGTGAAAGACTGTGAGTGTGACCTGTCTATGTCTGTCTACTGTCCTCTTGCGTGAAACTCTTGCGAGTGGGGCAAAAAGAGCCTCCAGAAACCTCGCTCGCCCAGACGCCATTTTCAGGGAGGGACTTCAGAGCATAAAAACCGGCTAACCTTTGCAAAAGCTGGCTCCCTGTGTGTGACACCAGGCGGGGAAAATCCGCAAAAGTACACCGGCCCAGTGGGGCTCAGCTGTGAAAGACTGTGAGTGTGACCTGTCTATGTCTGTCTACTGTCCTCTTGCGTGAAACTCTTGCGAGTGGGGCAAAAAGAGCCTCCAGAAACCTCGCTCGCCCAGACGCCATTTTCAGGGAGGGACTTCAGAGCATAAAAACCGGCTAACCTTTGCAAAAGCTGGCTCCCTGTGTGTGACACCAGGCGGGGAAAATCCGCAAAAGTACACCGGCCCAGTGGGGCTCAGCTGTGAAAGACTGTGAGTGTGACCTGTCTATGTCTGTCTACTGTCCTCTTGCGTGAAACTCTTGCGAGTGGGGCAAAAAGAGCCTCCAGAAACCTCGCTCGCCCAGACGCCATTTTCAGGGAGGGACTTCAGAGCATAAAAACCGGCTAACCTTTGCAAAAGCTGGCTCCCTGTGTGTGACACCAGGCGGGGAAAATCCGCAAAAGTACACCGGCCCAGTGGGGCTCAGCTGTGAAAGACTGTGAGTGTGACCTGTCTATGTCTGTCTACTGTCCTCTTGCGTGAAACTCTTGCGAGTGGGGCAAAAAGAGGCTCAGAGGAGCACGGCCGCTCCGCTTCGCTACGCGGCCGTGCACTCTTTCTAAGGAAAGAACTCCATTGCAACAAGAAGGAAAAATCACACTAAGAACGGCGCTATATCACAGAAGCAAACATTTCTCTCTGGACTGTCTTCTCTGTTGCATGCTCGGGCCTAAGATTTGACCCAGTGTGAGGCTTCATCCACGGAGGACTCCCCTCCCATAGAGGCAAGTCAGCCCATCCAGAAAGGGAGGAGCCAGAGGAGTGTGCTGCCTACATCATATAGACAATGAATACCACTACAACACGTAGAAAAACCCACAATACAAGTGTGACAATGGGGAAACAACGCAGGCCAGCATCAGACATAGAGAATGAAGATGACAATTCTGAGGACCAGATAATGACTGAACAACTAATCAACCTCTCAGATAAGGACTTTAGACTAGCAATATGGAAGGTGCTCAACAGACTCCAAGAAACCATGGATCGAGTTGAACAGAACACTAATAAGAACCAAGAAAATATGAAGGCAGAAATGACAAAACTCCAAACTGAAATAACATGTCAACTAACAGGACTGAAAAAGTCAGTAAACGAAATGAATGACAAAATGGATAAGCTCTGGGACAGGGTATCAGAAGCTGAGAATAGACTTGGTGCTCTGGAAGATGAGATACATAACAATTCCATACAGCAGGAGAGATTGGACAAAAAACTTAAAGCAAATGAGCAGACAATGGAAAAATTAGTCAAAGAATGGGAACAGACGAAAATAGAAGTCTATGATAAGATCAACAGAAACAACTTAAGAATCATTGGAGTCCCAGAGACCCAGGAAAAAAATTTCCAGGAAGAATCAATGGTCAAGAACATCATTAAAGAGAAACTTCCAGAGCTAAAGAATATATGTGATCAAATCCTGCATGCCCGAAGAGTACCAACCAAAAGAGACCCCAGAAAAACCACCCCAAGACACATCCTAGTCACAATGACAAATCCCACAGATAGAGACAGAATTCTGAAAACAGCAAGATCAAAAGGGGAAATCATGTTCAAGCAAGCTTCCCTGAGATTTACAGCAGACCTGTCACCAGAAACGCTCAATGCCAGAAAGCAGTGGTGGGATATTGTGACAAGACTGAATGAAATGAATGCTTCACCCAGAATACTATACCCAGCAAAACTCACTTTCCGGTTTGATGGAAGAATACATGGTTTCACAGACAAAAAACAGCTCAGAAACTTCACAGACACAAAACCAGTCTTAAGAGAAAAACTGAAAGACCTAATCTAAGACAAGACTACCCAAAAGACACACCAAATTTTGAAATAAAGATGGCGTTAAATCCCAGGACAATTCTTTCTCTCAACGTCAATGGACTAAATGCACCAGTTAAGAGACACAGAGTGGCTAAATGGATCAAAAAACTCAATCCAACCTTCTGCTGCCTACAAGAAACGCACCTCAATAGTCAGAACAAACATAGACTCAAAATAAAAGGCTGGAGAAAAATTATCCAAGCAAACAACACCCATAAAAAAGATGGAGTGGCCATACTTATATCAGATAATGCAAACTTTATACTCAGGAAGGTTGTAAGGGACAAAGACGGACATTTTATATTAATCAAGGGGTACGTAGAGCAGGAAGAATTCACTCTCCTAAACATATATGCACCGAATGAGGGGCCAGCAAAATATTTAATACAACTGTTGACAAATCTGAAAAATAATATCAACAACAACACAATAATTGTGGGGGACCTTAACACGGCTTTGTCAACACTGGACAGGTCAACCAGACTGAAACCCAACAAGAATATACTAGACCTGAGGAGAGAAATGGAAGAAAGAGGCCTAGTGGATATATATAGGACACTCCATCCCCAGAAACCTGGATACACATTCTTCTCCAATGTACATGGGACATTCTCCAGGATAGACTACATGCTGGCACATAAAACATACCTCCATAAGATCAAGAGGATAGAAATTTTGCAGAATACCTTCGCTGACCACAAGGCTCTGAAATTATTTGTGAACTCCAAAGGGAATCAGAAGAAACACTTTAACACCTGGAAGTTAAACAGCCTCATGCTCAATAACCAGTGGGTCTGAAATGAAATCAAGGAGGAAATAAAAAGGTTCCTGGAAACAAATGACAATAAAGACACAAACTCTCAGAACTTATGGGACACAGCAAAAGCAGTACTGAGAGGAAAATTTATAGCTTTGCAAGCACACATCAGGAAGGAAGAAGGAGCTTACCTGAGTAGCTTAATGACACAGCTAATAGAACTAGATAATGCTCAACAAAAGGACCCAAGAATAGGAAGACAGAAGGAAATAACAAAGCTGAGAGCAGAAATCAACGAAGTGGAAACTCAAAAAACAATCCGAAAGATCAACGAAAGCAGAAGTTTGTTCTTTGAAAAAATAAACAAGATTGATAGACCACTGGCAAACCTAACAAAGAAAGAGAGAGAGAGAAACTTGATAACTCGTATCAGGAATGAAAAAGGAGAGATCACTACTGATATGACAGAGATTCAAAGGGTAATCAGAAACTACTTTAAAAAACTCTACGCCACTAAAAATGAGAACCTGGAAGAAATGGATAAATTCTTGGACTCTTATAATCTTCCACGGTTGAAGGAAGAGGATGTAGCATATCTAAACACCCCCATCACCATTGATGAAATTAAAACAGTAATCAAATGTCTGCCGAAAAACAAAAGCCCAGGTCCAGATGGATTCACTAATGAATTCTATCAAACTTTCCAAGAGGAACTACTGCCAATCTTGGCAAGACTCTTTCATGAAATTGAACAAACAGAAACACTTCCAAATAGCTTTTATGAAGCCAACATCACCTTGATACCTAAACCAGACAGAGACGCTACCAAAAAAGAAAATTACAGACCAATATCACTGATGAATGCAGATGCAAAGATCCTCAACAAAATCCTGGCAAATAGGATTCAATGCCTCGTTAAGAAGATCATCCACTACGATCAAGTAGGTTTCATCCCAGGAATGCAAGGCTGGTTTAACATCCGTAAATCTATCAACATAATACACAACATCAATAACAAGAAAAATAAAAACCACATGATCATATCAATAGATGCAGAGAAAACATTTGATAAGGTCCAACACCCATTCTTGATCAAAACTCTCAGCAAGATGGGAATGGAGGGAACCTTTCTCAATATAGTGAAGGCCATCTACCACAAGCCAGTGGCAAATATTATCCTCAATGGAGAAAAACTGAAAGCCTTTCCTCTAAATTCTGGCACAAGACAAGGCTGTACTCTCTCACCACTCCTATTCAACATAGCACTGGAAGTACTTGCTATAGCGATTAGGCAAGAAAAGGATATCAAGGGAATCCAGATAGGAAAGGAAGAAGTCAAGCTCTCACTGTTTGCAGATGACATGATACTCTACTTAGAAAACCCTAAAGACTCTATCAAAAAGCTTCTAGAAACAATAGACTCATATAGCAAGGTGGCAGGCTACAAAATTAACACACAAAAATCAATGGCCTTTCTATATACCAATAGTAATAAGGATGAAATGGACATTAAGAAAACAACCCCATTCACAATAGTACCACACAAACTCAAATATCTTGGAATCAACTTGACTAAATATGTGAAGGACCTATACAAAGAAAACTATAAAACTCTGCTCCAAGAAATAAGAGAGGACACACGGAAATGGAAACACATACCCTGCTCATGGATTGGCAGGATTAACATCATCAAAATGTCAATACTCCCCAAGGCATTATACAGATTTAATGCCATCCCTCTAAAGATACCCATGACATTCTTCAAAGAAGTGGATCAGACACTTTTGAAATTCATTTGGAACAATAAACACCCTCGATTAGCTAAAGCAATCATTGGGAAAAAGAATATGGGAGGAATTACTTTTCCCAACTTTAAACTGTACTACAAAGCAACAATTATCAAAACAGCATGGTATTGGAATAAGGATAGGTCCTCAGATCAGTGGAATAGGCTTGAATACTCAGAAAATGTTCCCCAGAGATACAACCATCTAATTTTTGATAAAGGAGCAGGAAATCTTAAATGGAGCAGGGAAAGCCTCTTCAACAAGTGGTGTTGGCACAATTGGATAGCCACTTGCAAAAAATTAAACTTAGACCCCCAGCTAACATCATGTACAAAGGTAAAATCCAAATGGATTAAAGACCTCGATATCAGCCCCAAAACCATAAGATATATAGAACAGCACATAGGCAAAACACTACAGGACATTACAGGCATCTTCAAGGAGGAAACTGCACTCTCCAAGCAAGTGAAAGCAGAGATTAACAGATGGGAATATATTAAGCTGAAAAGCTTCTGCACCTCAAAGGAAATAGTGCCCAGGATACAAGAGCCACCCACTGAGTGGGAGAAACTATTCACCCAATACCCATCAGATAAGGGGCTAATCTCCAAAATATACAAGGCACTGACAGAACTTTACAAGAAAAAAACATCTAACCCCATCAAAAAATGGGGAGAAGAAATGAACAGACACTTTGACAAAGAAGAAATACGCATGGCCAAAAGACACATGAAAAAATGTTCCACATCACTAATCATCAGGGAGATGCAAATCAAAACAACGATGAGATACCACCTCACACCCCAGAGAATGGCACACATCACAAAGAATGAGAATAAACAGTGTTGGCGGGGATGTGGAGAGAAAGGAACTCTTATCCACTGCTGGTGGGAATGCTGTCTAGTTCAACCTTTATGGAAAGCGATATGGAGATTCCTCCAAAAACTGGAAATCGAGCTCCCATACGATCCAGCTATACCACTCCTAGGAATATACCCTAGGAACACAAAAATACAATACAAAAACCCCTTCCTTACACCTATATTCATTGCAGCTCTATTTACCATAGCAAGACTCTGGAAAAAACCAAGATGCCCTTCAACAGATGAATGGCTAAAGAAACTGTGGTACATATACACAATGGAATATTATGCAGCTGTCAGGAGAGATGAAGTCATGAAATTTTCCTATACATGGATGTACATGGAATCTATTATGCTGAGTGAAATAAGTCAGAGAGAGAGAGAAAAACGCAGAATGGTCTCACTCATCTATGGGTTTTAAGAAAAATGAAAGACACCCTTGTAATAATAATTTTCAGACACAAAAGAGAAAAGAGCTGGAAGTTCCAGCTCACCTCAGGAAGCTTACCACAAAGAGTGATGAGTTTAGTTAGAGAAATAACTACATTTTGAACTGTCCTAATATTGAGAATGTATGAGGGAAATGTAGAGCCTGTTTAGGGTACAGGCGGGGGTTGGGGGGGGAGGAGGGAGATTTGGGACTTGGGTGATGTGAATGTTGCACTGGTGATGGGTGGTGTTCCTTTTATGACTGAAACCCAAACACAATCATGTATGTAATCAAGGTGTTTAAATAAAAAAAAATTAAAAAAAAAAAAAGAAATTTCACCTTTTGTATTTTTCTTATAATTGTAATCCTTTGAATTTATATTTGGTACTGCACTTCTTTTGACTATTGTAATTAATGTTTTTCTATTTTAGTTTTTAATCTTAGGAGTTGATATTGTATTACATTAGGGTTTTGATTTCTTGACTTTAGGTTAGTGGGTTAGATATTGTTGTGTATAATTTCCTAAATGATATTTTTGTCTGGTCTCAGGGCTTTTTGAGTGTGTGCATCATAGGCAAAATACTAGGTTCATAGGAGGTGCCATCCATTTTGGATGAGCCCTCAAGTTGTTTATTTACAAAGGAGGGTCTCTGCCTTAAACATTTTGTTTTGGTTTGTGACTTAAGCTTCCGTCTATAAATAACCAATCTTATTGGTACATCAATTTCGGACATCATATGGACTTCAGCCTGGATTAAGAACTTGAATTAAGTTCAGAAGCCTATTGATCATCATTACAGTGCCCCCTCCACTTTGCAGGGGGTATATGCTTCTTCCTCCAAAATAGGACCTAATTTAGTGACCTCAAAGATGGCCTTTCTGGTCTACCTGGACTTGAATGAAAATGGTTTCAGAGAGATAGCATGAAGATAAGGCATTTGCCTCACATGCAAAGGTCATTGGTTCGAAGGCCAGTATCTGCCAGGAGCGATTTCTGATCGTGGAGCCAGGAGTGACTCCTGAGCACTGCTAGGTGTGACCCCAAAACCAACAACAACAAAAACAAATAAAGAAAAGGTGCTTCTTCTCGACTGCTACACAACCTTTCTGGCGTCTCTTCGAAGGATCTATGTACATCTTAGATTTATCTTTTCAGGAGCTTGTAGTTGATTCCTTGATACATGTTTCTGGTTTTAGACACCATGTGTTTAGGTTAGAAGTTTTTCTTTGTATTTTCCTGTGATTCGCTTATTCAAACAGCCGCTCTTTTATTATTGACTAGTTTTTCCTTTAATAATTGTAGACAATATTGTTTGTTCACTACAAACAAACGGGGGAATTGTGTATGTGAATATTTTATGGGATTATTATGTTACTGACCCTACCCTGATCGGTGATTTTGCCCTATTCTAGGGTGGGGGCAGAATGCCAGGTCACACCCTAGGGTAGGGCACAATCACTAATCAGGGTAGGGTCAGTAACATAATAATCCCATAAAATATTTACATACACAACAATAATTTGGTTTGGAATTGTTAGTGTACAAGTTGACTATATGGAGGATTATTTTGAATTTGTTTAAAGACTGAAACTACAGTTAACAGCTTCTTACAGAAGACATCCAAATGCTTGAAAGGTAAAAGAAAAAGTAAATACAATAAATTTTATAGACAACAGGCAGTATTGTAAATGTTCTTCTTTTAAACACCAATAAATGTATAAAATGAATAATCTAGTATTTATAGATTTCTGAAGACAATGTTATATTAATATAAGTTATAAAATTATCACATCAAAATTTAGACTTCTCTTATTGTATAAAAGATTTGATAAGCATAAAATGTATGAATGTACTCTGAAGTGTTCCCAAGCCTTAGTCAAATAGACAACATGTTTTTTTTATTTTAGGATCTCTGATTTTTCTCTTCACTTCAATTGCTGGGAGTGACTCACTGCTGTTCACCCTGAGCAGTTTTCTTAGAATACAAGTGCTGATACTTTTTAATTCCTATATTATAAAAGTTTTAATGATACTTCTTTGAAAACATTTATTTTATTCTTAAATTTGGATTTATAAAAAAATTTAAAAAATCAGATAAAGAGGGATAGACATAGACTAATTTTCATTTATGGGATATAAGAAAAATAAAATATAGAATGGTAATAATATCCAGAGATAACAGAGTTGAGGTTCAGGAGGACCAGTCCATGGTAGGAAGCTTGTCAAGAGATTGGTGAATGCAGTTAGGGTAGTGAATGATCCACTGTGACAATGATAGTTGGAATTCATCACTTTGGACAGGAGCTGGGTGCTGAAAGGGGATAAAGCCATATGCCTGGCACCCCTTCATTAGCAATGATATAAAAAAAGAGATAGACACATAAAAACACACAGAGAGAATGATAGAAACAGTGAGAGAGAGTGAGAGAGAGAGAGAGAGAGAGAGA
This sequence comes from Suncus etruscus, assembly GCF_024139225.1. Lineage (NCBI taxonomy): Eukaryota > Metazoa > Chordata > Mammalia > Eulipotyphla > Soricidae > Suncus > Suncus etruscus. Next base: position 69,407,287 of record NC_064852.1, on the reverse strand, counting down.
GAGAGAGAGAGAGAGAGAGAGAGAGAGAGAGAGAGAGAGAGAGAGAGAGAGAGAGAGAGAGAGAGAAGTAAAATGCACCTCCCCAAAGATAGACTGGGGATGGTGAGAGTGAGGAAAACTAGAAATATTGGTGACAGGAAATGTGCACTGGTAAAGTGATATAGAATCTATGACTGAACTCAGCCATGAGCAATTTTGTAACCATGGTGCTTAAATAAACTACCAAGTATGTGTGATACTCAAAATACATAATTGTTTAGCTACATTTCTATAGATTTATTTAACTTGTTTCCTCAAATCTACAATGTTAATTATCCTAGTCTTGGAAGACTAATCTAGTTATTTGAGGCTGCAAGTTCATTTACTTTTAATCATTGGAACGAAAATGCTTCTTAATTCATTGTAAATAAAAAAAAAAACTAGGATTTCTTGTATTATGGAAATCAGTAAAATCCCTAGTACTTAGCAGCAGCTATTACAAATCATTTGATGTCTCAAAATTTTAGTGAATTACTTCAGATAAATATAGAGTTAATGCCATTCACTAATGTTAGTTCATAGACTGGTAAGTGATATGCTAAAACTAAGCATTATAAAGACAGGGAAATTTCTCTGCCATGTGAAATTAAAATCTAGGAAAGATGAGACATAATTATATCAATTTCTGGAATAATATTTGTATATTATTTTCTGCCTTTTCCACAAGATTGCCCATGATTGATGATCTCTTTGTCATTTTATTAAAATGAGACTGTGTATAAACATAATCTTTAGGAGATTTAGTTATTGAGGACAGGTTCAAACGAAGAAAATGTTATTTAGTCATTGTTCATGTTTTTATCCATTTCTTCTTAGCTTTCCATGTTCCTCCATTAGCTGTTTATATAGTTTATTTTCATACTAAAAATAAATAAAGATGGTCTAAAAATCTGGAACATTAACAGTAAGTCATAAATATAGCAATACACTTTTACAGAGAAGGCACTTTTAACGTGAATATACATTTTTTGTTTGAGTATGTTTGACTGTGAGAAATTTAAGATATAAAGTATCAAATAAATATATATATAATTAATTCCCTTAAATTATGTATTTTCTATTTCCACCTCTTTGTATGCTTTAATAGAAATAGAAATATAGAAATACTTTTCAAACATATATTAACCTAATATATGCTTTGTTCTAGTTTATTGAATTGTAATGTTTTCAGTAGAGTGAAATATCCAGCAAAACAATTTGCAGTAATATGGGGATACACTTTATATTTTAGTTTTAAATATGTTTGGATGGCTTCCCAATTGGTACTCAGGAAACGCAGTGGCCTGTCCTAGTCTTTTTAGTCAACTGTGCTTCGTAGTAAATAGTGAGACCCAAAGATATGGTGCTACTTGGGCTCTGCTTTAGCAGGCTTTATAGTGTCTCCTTCTGGTAAGGCTTGGGGCATTCAGTGATTCACACACGATGTTCAGACACCATCTGATGTTGTGCTGGTTTTACATTGGGGATACCACATACAAGACATGTGTATTAACAATGTACAATGTCTGCAATCGTTTTTCTATATCAGAACATACATTCTAACTTTCTTCTCGCTGAACACTTAAAATAAGAAAATTATTAAGTGCACATTCAAATAAATGATTTAAATGTATTTATTTCTTCAATATTGCTGGCATCTCTGTTCTTTGATGTAAAATGTTAAAATATACTTTGAAATCCTCAAACTAATAAATATTCTAAGTCAGGGTTGAATATTTCACAATCTAATTCCAATTGATTTTAGAAACTTCCATATTTAATCTATAAAGACCCCTTCTGAGGGGAAGTGAAGGGGTAAGTGGTTCAGAGATCATGCTAATTATGAAAAAGTATTTTTAAAGTTTCCTTCTAGAATATATACCAAATTATTTAACATATCAAATGTGCTTACTTATAGAATATAAAAATACATGTTAAAATATCACAGTTTAAAGATAGAATAATGTGTAAGATATTAACCTCGTAAGTGGTCAACATGTGTTTGATCCCTAATGCCTTGCTCAGAGTGAAACCTGAGCAAAGCCAGCTGTGACTCAAGAACAAAACCTTTATATATATATATATATATATATATATTTAAACACCTTGATTCCATACATGATTGTGTTTGGGTTTCAGTCATGTAAAGAACACCACCATCACCAGTGCAACATTCCCACCACCAATGTCCCAAATCTCCCTCCTCCCCACCCAACCCCCGCCTGTAATCTAGACAGGCTTTCTATTTCCATCATACATTCCCATTATTAGGATAGAAGAACAAAACTATTTTTTAAAAGCTATATTACCAAAAAATCCTCCAACCATTTAAATATTGTATGGGTGTGTGTTCCTATGTGTCTATATATTTGTGCTAGAGAGAAAGAGTAAAAATGAGAAATAAGTATATTAATTTCAATAAATGAAGAGATCTTATTTATATAAAGAACAAATATTGTCTAAAATAAACATTTTGTCAAATTGTATAGCATTTTTCCACTGGAGTTCAGTTTCACAATTACATTTCTTATTTAATCATTTGTTAAAGATTGGAAAAATTGTATATAAGTAAACAAGTCTTTTTATTGATATAAGGTAACAATAACAATATTTGAATTACTAAAATAATTGCCACTTTATATAGTGATAGGTATATATGTTTGAATTTAAATATTTGCTTAGATGGAAGATACATTTAATTTATTTGGAGAAACTCCTTTATTCATTATTTGATTGTTTAATAAAGACTTTCTTAGTTGTATTTCTATTTATGTGTGAATTTGAGTCTGCAATTTTCACTTCATCCCTGAAAGGTATTTTCACTGGATACATAATACAAAGTTTAAAATGTTTTACTTTTAACTATTTGAAAAATACAGTGTTACTTTTTCCCCTGGCTTTTCTGGTTTCTGATTAAAAAAATTATGATTTTTGGTTTTTCTCTAAGATAAGGAATCATCTCTTGCACACAGATATTTTTCCAGATGATTCCATGATTATTTGTTTTTATTGCATAGATATACAACATTTTGTTAGAATCAATTGTACAAAATAATGATCAGAGATTTATTTTCCTTTAGGTTTCAGCTTGAGTGCAATCTGTCCAAATTTCATTAAGTTTTTACTGATTAAAATTTAGTTTCTTTTTTTAAAAATTGAGATGACATTACTTTGAAAAATTATATAAGTTTGAGGAGTAAAATTTCATTCTTTTGTAATACATTTTACCTTACATAGCTTCTTGAATCTGAAGGTTTAAATATTTTGCCATATTTGGGAAATTTTAGTTATTTTTCCTTTAATAAACTTTCCAATTTGTCCCACTTTTTCCCTTCTTCAGATATTCTACATATACATACATATATTATATATTTATTATGTTATTTAGTTAATATGTTATATTGTTCAAAAAGTTTACTTATTTTATATAGTTACTCTATGCACATTTAGCATAATTTGCTACAAAAGTACTTAATTACTCAATGAAGAATATTTTGTAATTTATAATTTAAAATATTAGTGAGGTCATTTGATCTTTTCTATAATATCAATATAGAATGTTAGCTTTTTCATTTGCTTTGATATCTCTTTGGGGTTTTTTTTTGTTTTGTTTTGTTTTGTTTTTGGCTTTTGGGCCACACCGGTGCTGCTCAGGGGTTACTCCTGGCTGTCTGCTCAGAAATAGCTCCTGGCAGGCACGGGGGACCATATGGGCACCAGGATTCGAACCAACTACCTTTGGTCCTGGATCGGCTGCTTGCAAGTTAAACTCCGCTGTGCTATCTCTCTATCTCTCCGGGCCCTGTTTTTTTGTTGTTGTTGTTTTTTTGTTTTGGTTGGGTTTTTGTTTGTTTGTTTGTTTGTTTGTTTTTCTTATAAGAACTTTTCCCTTTGAAATTGGATCATTTTATTACTCTATTAGAAGATACTGGAAGTTACCCAGACTTTTATTTTGAGTGAGGGGTAGATCCAACTCTTCTCAGGACTTACTTATTCTCGGTGCTCATATATCATTTTTGTTGGTATTTGCAGATCCCAATGGGCCATGCTGGAGATCAAACAAGGGTTGGTTACATGCAAACAAGCACCCTAACCTATATAATATAATATATTTTAGTCTTATGCAAACATCTTTTATAACTGGTTATATATACATATATATATGTATATATTAACGTACAGAGAAAAGGAAAATGCTGCTCTGTTTCTGGTAGAAGGTAGTATGTTACTCTCCACCTGACTTGAGATAAGTGTTTCATAGTATTAATACTTTGAGCTTCTTCCTTGATATCTTCCTCTCATGAAGTCAAGAAAGGGCTAGGAATAATATACTAGTATATTATCCACATGATACTACTGTGAAGGCCAAGTAACAGTGATCAAAGTTTTGATATTCTTCTAGGCCTCCTGAGGGTAGAAACTACCTTATCTCAATTACATGGAAAAAGAAGTCTGTGCACGTGACTTTATGGGTTGGGGTGGACAGCTGATGGAAATTTATTTATGCCCTGGCAGGGAAAAACTCCCTTTTTCAAAATTTATGTCATTTAAAACTACACAGAAGAAAAGTAGGTTTGTTGAGGTGTCTACTTCAATCCTTAGTAGTTTGGAATAGTAGAAGTTTTGCTAAAGAAAATGCAAATCCTGTGTGTAAGTGGCACATAATTAGAGTAATCCATTGCTATCTGCACCTGTTCTATTTTATAACATTGCCTTTTTCCTAGCCTTCAGTTTAGAGAAATTAGGCATTTGTTGAGTTATTTTTATTTGTTAAATGCAATCTTTGTTTCTCCTCAAATTTGGGATGTTTGTAATAGAGTAAACCTCCAAGTAGTGTAAAATTCAATTATTACCCACTTGTGAGATCTCTAATTAGTGTTTTTCCCTGTCACGTGTGTTAAGCTTTAAGCCTTTTTTTTATTCATTTAAAAAACATAAATTGATTATTCAGTTTTATGTACTGAAAATACAGGCTCCTAATTAACAAAATACTTAACAAATTCTCCAAAGCAACCTCAGACAGTAGTTCTTCTTAATTTTAATAATTTACAATACGATGACATCTTGGTTAATTTTTCTTTTTTAGTTTAGGCGTTTTGGCTTCAGGGGTACACCCACTAACATACACAAGTTTCTTCTGGCTCTGGGCTCAGGAATCATTCCTGTGGATCAAACAGGATTACAGAAATGAGTACAGGGTTGGTAACATGCAAGGTAATCAATATAAAGTTACATATATTTTGCAAAGTGGTCATAATATGGGCCTGGAGTGATAATAGAGCTAATAGGCATTTGGCTTGCTTATTGGAGGGAATTTTGATCTCTGCACCCCTTTAGGTCTCTCAAGTACACCAGAATGCTTACTGATGCAGTCAGGAGTTAGTCCTGAGTACTGACTGTTATAATCCCCCCCCTACAAACTACCCCCCAGAAAGTGTTATAATGCAATGTGTGACCTTCAATTCACTAACATCTCCTTCCAGTTCCTTTCTATACTCCAGATAACATCCTTGATAGGCACTTTTTAAGTAGTTTTTGTAACTTTGTTTTCTTGTTTGCAGTGTTGTTGACTGTGATTGAAACAAAAACATATACCTCACCTCTACACTATCAGTATGCTAGATGCTCGTCTTGACCCTTTCCACTGTAAATTTCCATTCATACTTCCTCTTTATTTATTTCCTTCCAAATCCTTCTCATTTTTATAATATAGGGTTCAGACTAATCTAGATCTCCTGTTTTTGATACCATATGTTCTCTATGTTCTCATGTTCTGTTACTCTAAAACAACGAATAAATAAAATTATCTGATTCTTGTCCTTATTCTTAGTTATTTTTTTAGTATCTTCATTTTTAAATTATGAAATAATGTTTGTTTATAAAAGTAATTTTGTTTTTAATGTTAATAGTTCTGATATACTTGGAATCTTTTTGAATTGGCCAGTGATTATTTTTTCTTATTATGAACACTCAAATGAGTTATATAATTTATTAAGAGTATCACTTTCCTATTATGATATAATATTTTTTATCACTAATCAATTGCTTATGTAAATTGGAGACTTTTAGTATAAACTATTTGGCTTCTAAATTTGTCTAAATATTTGTCAGTTGTTTCTCTAATATTGTTATTTATGTAAGTGAAAATATAATCATACTTGACTAACAAATCATTTTAGGTATTTGTTTAAACTTGTTAAATTATGTACATATATATTTCAGTTGAAATTTTTAGTAATTTTCCAGAATATACCAATTTGCCTTTTATATTTTGGCTTAGGGAAAATACCTGGTTTTGCTCAGAGATCACTCCGGATTCTGTCCATCTGAGTGAAAACATACAAGGAAAGCACTTTACCTGCTGTACTGTTTCTCAGACTCCTATATTTTATGCCTACATTTTAAAATATATCTATAATATTTAATTTTTTAACTTGAGGTTACTTTTGGATCTCTCCTTTATTTTACCAGCTACTTTCCTTTTTATTAGATATTCAATGGTATTTTTCAATATTGAATTTTTTTTAAATGATATATCTTACTTTAAAATTTTTGTGTGAAGTAACATAGTTTTTATTGAATGAAACTTCTTTAGAAAGATGGAGGGGAGAAAGACAGTGAGCTTGCGGTCAAAAGAAAATAAGTTTCCCCAAGAGTGAATTGATTGTGAGTAAAGATACACAGAGACAAACAAGGGAAAGCTTAAAGAGCAAGCCTGTCATTGTTCATTTTTTACTTATTTGTATATAAAAATAATTGACATTTTATTGTGAGGCTACTTCTAACTGTGCCCACAATTTACTTGTACATCATGTTCCAGGGGTGCTCCTGGATTAACAATTCTGCCTTGCATATTAAAATTTATAATAATATAATAAGAATTTAATAAAGGCATTTAATTCTATACTATTTCTCTGGTCTAAACTTTGAGTTTTATATTCTATAGTTTAAATATAGAGTTGTCCAAGTTGGATCAATTAATAATAATGTTTAATCTCTGCTTTGGTAGAAACAAACCTTAAGAAAAGCTAAGACATAGACAAGACCATATCAGAGCCATTGATACTAACTGCGACAGTATTTTTTATTATTTTTAAAAATTTATTTAAAAATGCATAACACAGCTGACATACTTGACCATAATACATGTTTCCAGATAAGTGAGAGCTAAGTTATTAAAAATAAACAAAAAATACTAAAAAAGAAAAGAAAGTTTTCATTTGTTTTGTTTTTTTTTTGTATTTGTTTTGTTTTGTTTATTTTGAGTTTGGAGGCCACACTCGATAATGCTTAGAGGTTACTCCTGGCTATATGCTCAGAAATAGCTCATGGACTGGGAGACCATCTGGGATGGTAGGATTTGAACCACCGTCGGTCCTGGATTGGCTGCATGCAAGGCAAACGCCCTACCATTGTGCTATCACTTCAGCCCTGAAAATGTTAATTATTTAATAATAAGATTTAAATTTTAAAAATTTCCCCAAATTTTTCAAATTTAATTTACAAAATCAGAAACGAAATCTCCTAAATTATGATCAAATAAGGTTTCAGATTCCATGTGTTATTTGAGGAATTTGTTCATATTCTCAAAGATATCAATATGATTCACCAAAATTTACATAAAACTTACACATAAGGGGCTGGAGTGGTGGCACAAGCGGCAGGGCATTTGCCTTGCATGTGGATGACCTAGGAAGGATCAGGATTTTATAGCCCAGCATCCCAGATGGTCTCCCAAGCCAGGAGCAATATTTGAGTGCATAGCAAGAAGTAACCCCTTAGCATCACCAGATGTGGCCCCAAAAAGCAAATAAATAAAACTACACATAAATGTTATTTTAATAACTTCATGTATTTATTTTTATGAAAATATAGTTAAATGCAATATAGCTAACTGAGTAACAGTATTGCCAATGGAACAATTTCTCACATTGTGAACATAATTTATTACCTACAAATCTTCATTTAAACATGTACTGTAAAATATTGCTTTAAATATAAATATATTAAGAATCCAAACTAAAATTACCACAAGCCAATATGCATTTACCCTGATATGAATAAAAGAAATGTAATCACATAAAGTACCATTTATCTCCATTTTCACTCATATTTTATGTGTCTGTTGATGTACAAACACTGTGTCTTGTAGTCACTCTTTTGTTCAAATTAAATCATAAAGAATAAATGCTCATGCTGTTAAAAACATAGACTTTGTGGTAAATTATATAGAAATTCCACCACTATTTGAAAGTGCTTTGCCCTTCAAAATCTACTATTTAATCATTAAACAAATCAGTTACAAACAATTAATACATTTCAAAATAAAAACTCAAAATAATTTAATTGAGGTTTGCCTACCATCTAAAGTTTGAATAATTTACTCTGTCCTATTCAAAAGATTCTATTTTCAATGAACTTTTAACTCAATTCTCCCAATTAACATTATGAAAATATCCTCCATACAGAGCTCTTAAATATTTTAAATTATTGGATTGAAGAGCAGAATTTGAACTCTGCTCTTTTTTGAGGCTTTATACAAGGGAATTCCAATTCACTGGATTCTGGACTGGGGTATATTGGAATATCCAGAACACTAAAGAAAATCAAGATAAGGTCTATAAGCTTATGGCGAGTGTTTCTGCACCCCTATCTCTACAAATTCTGAGTCCAGAAACCATACATAGAGCAAAATTTACAAGTATTGCCACAGGGGATTTTATTTCTGTGCTTGTCTATCTCTAATTCCTCTCTATAACACATCTCTAAATTTGTATGCCTCTAATTTCCAGGATTTACAGTACTTCTCAGCATAGTGATTGGCATGATTTCAATTGTTCTAATGTGTATAAATTTTGTTTTCATTAGCACTATAATCGGTCATTTTATTATTTTTTCTTGTTACTACTCAGTTTCTATCTTTTTAATTTTAAGCACTAGATTTTCAATACATATAGATGTTTTATGAGTGAAATGAATACACCACAGGGGACACCAAAGGCCCCACCACTGAATAGAGAGGCATACTCTATTCAGAAAAATAAAGATCAGATTGCACAAAACAGCATTCTCTGCTGACTTCAAAATTTATTAGTTGGTAGTGGGTAGTAATAATGATTTCACTCTACCTCAAAAGGATGAGTCAACCTCCCTAATTTTACCATAATAAAAAAGAGAATTTTGGTTCTGGAGTGGTGGCACAAGTGGTAGAGATTTTGCCTTGCTCACTTGGTTCGATCCTCCAACATCACATATGGTCCTCCAAGCCAGGAGCGATTTCTGAGCACGTATCTAGGAGTTGTAACCTCTGAGAGTCACTGGATGATTATATATATATTTATATATATATAAAGAGAGAGACAGAGAGAGAGAAAAGAGAATTTTTCTAGACACACTAGTTTTTCCTTTTCCAGACCAACATTAATTCCTTGTTTAGATATCTTATTTTTAAGTATTTATGTCAAATATTTCTGTTGTGTAATAGTTTCATATAGATCACATACTGAACTTGATTATCTTTTTTATTCCTTACTAAAACTTGTATAGTACTTATCAATCATATAGTGTGATGTTAAACTATATTTGACATGGTAGAGCATCACAATAAAGTTATTTCAACTAAATAAGGAACAGTAGTGGAGAGAGGACAACATTGGTGGTGGGAATGTCCCTGATTCAATGTCACTATGTACCTAAAATACTACTGTGAATGATTTGTAATCCACTTTAGTCAAAATAAAAATTATTAATAAAAATAATGATTTTATTGTTTCTACAAATATATGGGAAGAGCAATAAGAATATATGTCAGAATAGTTCATTAGAATGTATTTGTTACTGTATTTTGATATAAAATGTTAATAATTTCCATTTTGATTGTTTTGAATTGTTAAAATAAATAGAAGTATAATTTTTCATTCATATTGAGGTCAAGTGAATTTTTTTAATTTAAAGTAGCATAGATCAGGTGCTGGAGCACTAGCATAGTGATTGGGCATTTGCCTAGCATGTGGCTGACCTGGGACAGACCCGCGTTTGATCCTTGGCATCCGACATGGTCTCCTGAGCCAACCAAGAGTTATTCTGAAAACAGAGTCAGTAGTAACCCCTAAGCACCTTTACGTGTTGCCCCCCAAACGAAATAAATACATAAAAAAATTAAAAGGAAAAAAAGTAGTATAGATCAAAGATTATGTAAGGCAGGGAGATTTAATTCCTAATTGCCTTTTAGAATTAGAAAATAATTTTAACAAAATTATATTTTAAAAAATTACTTTTCCTTTATTGCTATTCTTTCGATTTCCTTTGATCGTCATATTTTTATATAGAAATATTTCTAAATATGTTGAAAATATTTTCTTAATATTGGATTGACTGGTAATAGATACATATAGAAAATATTGAAGTTTCAATTAATTTCTAATATAAGCATAATCATTATACATATGCTAAAAATGTATACATCATATATTATACATACAATAAATACCATGATCTCTAATCATAGCACATTTTTATAAATATTTATATTCATTATATAGTAATTTTTACTCTAGTTTTCTTTGTCATATTATTCCTAATAATAAGAAATCAATATAATGCAATAATTCCTGAAAAGTTGGTATTTTTTTATTTCTAGTGTAAGTCACTGAGATAGAAATGAAATGTAAAATATACAAAAAAGCATAGTGCTGTTTTTCTTGACTTTTTAAATAACAAATATAAGGAACTCATTGTTTACAATTTATAATTAAAGTGACATACATTAATTTAAATATTTATGCTCTAGCTACATTTTATTATTTTTATGCATCTTCTAGTCACAATATCCTTGAAAATGTGCAAACCCAAGAATTATACTATCTAGATCTATTTAGCAAGTTTGTTCAAAAGATTTGAAAGCTTCTGTTTACATTTCATGTTCAGTAAAATTTAACAGAAATCCAATAGACTTTGGCATAAATTAGTAAAATTGTATTGCATATTTAAATAGTTTAATAGCATTTAACACATTTTAAATAAACAGCTTATATTTTACAACCTCAGTCAAATTATTTTAATTTAAGCTATATCTTTAGACATCATATATTAAAGAATTAATGGTAAAAGTGCTCTTTGGTTGAGCACTATACAAATTATATGATGTTGAGAATTAGAATAAAACAAATTTTAGGACTTTCTTAGTCTAATTTAAGGATTTTAGAATTCAAGGAAGCTAATCCAATTAATAAACTAAAAAGAGCAATGTTTTTCCAATTCAGAGAAATAAAATAAAATGACTAAACCAATTTAAATGTAAAGGCATGCTGAATAAAGAAAGCTTTTTATACATTAAAATGTATATGGTCATTATTACTGAATGTTACTAACACATTGATATTTGTGATATGACTTAATATTGCATTCATTTTATAACATTTATATGTATAAGGAAAATATTTGCTGAATAAAATAAATCAGATTTTAAAAAGACAAATATTTTGTAATTTTATTTATATGTGAAGCATAAATAAAGAAATTATAGAAATAGCCAAAACAAAGCAGTTAAAATGTTTTGATTCTAAAACAGAATGACAGTTTTCAATGTGGAAAAGCAATAGGTTGAGTAAAAGAGGTAGGGTAGTGATTATTTTTTTAATTATGAAAACTAGAATTTTTTGAGTTTCTGTGATCTTTTATTTAAATAATATCTTTATTTAAGTACCACGATTAAACACATGTTTGTAGTTGGGTTTCGGTCATAAAACAAACACCCCCCCTTCACCAGTGCAACAATTCTACCAACAATGCCCCCATCTCCCTCAACTGTTCCTCTGTGCAAGACATGCATTCTACTTCTCTCACTTATTAACATTGACATAATAGTTGTTAGTGTAGTTATTTCTCTTACTGTGTTCACCACTCTTTGTGGTGTGCTTCATATCATGAGACAGTACTTCCATTTCTATTGTCTCTGGACATTATTACAATGAAGGTTTTTATTTTTCTTAAAACCCATAGATGAGTGAGATTGTTCTATGTATAATTTTCTCACCCCGACTTATTTCGTTTAGCATAATAGTTTCCTTGTCCATCCATGTATGAGAAAATATTGTGACCTCATTTCTCCTGACAGCTGCATAGTGTCCCATTGTGCATATATACCACAGTTTCTTTAGCCATTCATCTTTGAAGGGCATCTTGGTTGTTTTCAGATTCTAGATATCATAAATAGTGCTACAATGAATAGAGTTGTGCAGCAGGCAATTTGTATTGTGTTTTTGAGTTCCTAGGGTACAGCCCTAGAAATGGTATAGCTGGATCATATGGCAGCTCAATTTCCAGTTTTTTGAGGAATTGCCATATTGTTTTCCAGAAAAACTGGACTAGATGGCATCAACACTAACAGTCAATGAGAGTTCCTTTCTCTCCATATACCCACCAGCACTGATTGTTCTTGTTCTTTGTGATGTGTGTCAGTCTCTGTGGCGTGAGATGGTACCTCATTGTTTTGATATGAATCTCACTGATGATTAGTGATGTGGATAATTTTTTCATGCACCTTTTGGAAATTTGTATTTCTTCTTTGAGAAAGTTTTAGTTGATTTCTTTTCCCAATTTTGGGGGGGGTTAAATTTTTTATTTTTTTATATAAAATCTTTATTTAAGCACCATGACTACAAACATGACTGTAGTTGGGTTTCAGTCATAAAAAGAAAACTCCCCTTCACCAGTACAGCATTTCCACCATCAATGCCCACCCCATCTCCTTCCCAACCCCTACCTGTATTCAATCCAGGCGTTTTACTTTTCTCACTTAAGATAGTCATGATAGTTGTAAGTGTACTTATTTCATAACTGTACTCACTACTCTTTGTGGTGAGTTTTATATTGTGAGCCAGTCCTTATGTATCCCATCTCTATTGTTCTGGGTATTATTACAATAATGTCCTTATTTTTTTTTAAAACCCATAGATGAGGGGCCAGATCAGTGGCACAATCAGTAGGGCGTCTGCCATGCATGTGCTAACCTAGGATGGACTGCAATTGATTCCCTGGAGTTCCATATGGTCATCCAAACCAGAAGCTATTTCTGAGCACAAAGCCAGGAGTAACCCCTGAGCATCACTGGGTGTGGCCCAACCCCTGCAAATAAAGTTAAAAAAAACATAGATGAAGACCCGCTAACTTATTTCACTTAGCATAATACATTCCATGTACATCCACGGAAAATTTCATGACTGCATCTCTCCTGATGGCTGCAAAATATTTCATTGTGTATATGTATCACAATTTCTTTAGCCATTCATCTGTTGAAGAACATATTGGTTGTTCACATAATCTGGGTATTATAATTAGAGCTGCAATGGATATTGGTGTGAGGAAGGGATTTTTGAATTGTATTTTGTTTTCCTAGGGTATATCCTTACGAGTGGTATAGCTGGATCATATGGGAGCTCAGTTTCCAGTATTTTGAGAAATCTTCAAATTATTTTCTATAAAGGATATTTTTTCTTATTAAGTTTTGTCAGTATCTTGTATATCTTGGATATTAGTTGCTTATCTAATGGGTATTGGGTGAATAGTTTCTTCCATTCTGTGGTGGCTTTTGTTTTCTAGTCACTATTTCCTTTGAGATGCAGAAGCTTATTAGCTTAAAATAGTGCCATCTGTTCACCTCTGCTTCCAAAAATCAATGGCCTTCTTATACACCAATAATGATAGAAAAATTGACATTAAAAATAATACCATTTATGTTAGTGTCACACAAACTCAAATACATTGGAGTCAACTTAACTAAAGATGAGAAGGATCTATACAAAAAAATCTACAGAATAAAAGAGGCTACAAGTAAATGGAGATACATACCCTGTTTAAGGATTGGGAGGATTAACATCATTAAAATGTCAACACTCCCCAAAGAGTTGTACAGATTTAATGCAGTCCCTCTAAAGGAAACCCATGACATTCTTCAACAAAGTGGATCAAACACTCCTAAAATTCATTTGGAACAATAATCATCCATGAATAGATAGTGCAACCTTTGGGAAAAGGAATATGGGAGGCATCACTTTCCCCAATTTTAAATTGTATTACAAAGGGATAGTTATTAAAACAGCATAGTATTGGAATGAAGAAAGATTCTCAGGTCTGTGGAAAAAACTTGAGTTCCCAGACATACAATCAATTAATCTTTGTTAAAAGGGCAATAAATGCAATATGGAGCAAGGAAAGCCTCTTCAACAAGTGGTGTTGGGAACACTGCTCAGTCATATGCAAAAATGCGAATTTAGATTTCCACCTAACACCATGCAAAAAGGTCAAATCCAAATATATTAAAGACCTTGATATACACCCGATACCATAAGGTATATAGAACAACACTTAGGTAAAACAGTCCATGACATTGAGTCTATAGGCATCTTAAAAGAGGAAACATCACCCTCTAAACAAGTACAAATTAGATTCTTGATGGTCAAACTGTGCTAAATATAAATGCTTAAGTATATGATGAGTAATGTTTTCAACCAAGCATACTTCAATAAAACTTCTATAAACATAGATCCAATTTTCTCCTTTCATACTTCGTCTTAAAAATAAATAGCTCAAATGTACTTATATTAAGTATACTAATTAAGTTTCCATTTAATTAATACTACATATGTGTATATATATTTTTTTTGTATGTGTGTGTGTTATGTTACACATCCTCTGTGAACATGGCTTACTCCTTGTTCTGTGCTTCAGATCACTTTTTGTGGTCCTCAAAATATCATATGCAATGATGGGATTTAACCAGATACATGCAAGACAAACTCTTTACCTGCTTTTCTGTGCCTTTTACCAAAATTAAAAAATTTTAACATACTTATATGATTGAATATTTTCAGTATATGATCTTAAAAATAACCTTCCCTAGAAAATATGTATGTATACAATTAATTTCAGTTTTTGTATTTCTACATAAAAAGGTCTAATATATAGTCTGGAGTTTTACTGTCTATGCTTCTCCATCAAAAGATAAACTTTTTCAAATATCAAGCTTTAGTGCTATCCTTGGTAATAAAAAGAAAGGGTATATGAAAATCAAGTTGGAGATCTTCAAGCTAAAAAGCACAAAGTACAAAGTACAGGGAAAAAAAGATACACAATAAAGTGAAGTAAAGGGGGAGTGACACTGGTCCACAATGATAATGCAGCATGTAGTATACTTGCCTCATATGCAACTGAGTTAGGGTTCAATACCTAGCATCCTTCATGGATATCCATGGTCAATAGGAGTGATTCTTGAGTACAGTGCCAGGAGTAAGTTTTGAACACTGCCAGATGTGACTCAAAACTGAAATAAAACAACAACAAAAAGGAAATAATGCTGCTGATGAATTTTTTCCATTTCTATGTCTTCTTCACATTTCCATTACAAAACTCAGTAACCTTGTAAAATTGTTTTAGTTCACTTTCTTTTCTTTTAAAAAATTTTATTTAATTAAAGATACTGTTTTAAAAATTTATTGGTGATTGAGTTTTAGTCTTATAATATTTCAATACCAATCCCACCACCAGTGTCAACTACCATCACCAGTGTTCTTATACTCCATCATCTCCCATATCCCCAGACCCCATGCCCTGCCTGACAGTTGAGAGGCACATTACAAAGTTGTAGTATAGATCTTAATATTTATAGACTATTTAAATAATAATATACTCTTCTATTTAATGTATAAGATTAGGACTTATGTTGGTGATATTTTCAATAAGCAGGAATGCCACAATTATTTTAGGCAGAGCAGGTTATAAAAATAAAAATGAATTTATCAAATATGAATTAGAGCTCTACATTACACGAGAATTTAAAGTATTTGTATACATATATATTTGGTTTTTGGGCCACACCCAATGATGCTCCTGCTTGGGGACCATATGGGACGCTGGTGGGGCGGGGAATCAAACCACAGTCCATCCTAGGCTATTGCAGGCAAGGCAGAGCCACCTTACTTCTTGCACCACAACTCCAGCCACTTTTTTATATTTTATTATATATTATTTTTTAATATTTTTATTATATATATATTTTTTGCTTTATGGGTCACACCTGATGATGCTCAGGGGTTATTCCTGTCTATGCACTCTGAAATCACTCCTGAGATGCTGGGTGATCAAACCATAGTCCATCCTAGATTAGCTAGTGCAAGACAAATGCCATACTCCTTGCGCCATCGCCCTAGCCCCTTGAAGTATATTTTGGACACGTGGATACTTCCCTTGGTTAAACATAAATTCATTATTTTTTGCCACTAAGTGGACTGAACAAGAACATGATAAGACTAAATTATAAGTCTGGTAAGTAACAGAAACAGAATAACTACTGTGATATCTGGGAAAAAATGAAAATAAAAAGGGAACAACATAGGACCAAGGACTATAGAACGTAAGAGTTGTTCTACACGAACAAACTAATCGGAGAAAAGGAAAAGGGTCATGGTAAGGGTTGTTGTCAGGACATTGGTTGAGGAAAGCAGTCACATTGGTGGTGGATGTAATATTGAAACAATGTATACATATGATTTAATATTAAATTAGCACGGCATTAACACTTAAAACAATTATTCATATATAGTCTACTCTATAAAAAAAAGAGCTGATTTGTAGAAAAACATGTCTAAGAGATTCTGAAAAAGAATCAATTATTGTTATTAAAACCTTCACAATTTATATGACCTTTGTATATGAAGTCTTCAGAAATAATACATTTATGTAAGCTAGTTTTGAGGTATTATGCCCAAATAAAGCAAAATAAATCATTTTTGTTAGCATTTAGTGAATAGTTTAGGTGTCTTTAGATTTAGAACATCATTTAGGTTAGATGTGAGCATTTATATGTCACACAGACTAGTGATCTTTCACAACTTCTTTCAGTCATCTGGACTGAAGTTGTCCCACATACAGATAGGAAAATTTAGTAGTACCTTAGAGAATTTTAGAATAATTGAGGTAAAAGCTGCAAATTATCCTTCTAATTTAAATATTTTTACAAATTGAAAAGAGGTGATTATTTATTTCCCCAAAGATAGAGATTCAATTTAATCATTATTCCTTAAAACTTTGTCTCAAGACACTTGCACCTTACTCTAATAACTTAAAGTTTTAGGTCATGTCTTATGTTCAGTAGAGTGATTCTTTTCCTTAATTTTTAACTAGCAATGCAATAATTTAAGTACGTTTTGTAATAAACCTCAACATAAACAATGATGATGCAAACTCAGTATTTGTAAACAAAATGATTGTGAAATATCGTTTTTTATCAATTTAATTTCACATTGTTAGTTGTACCCTATCATTTACTTCATTATATCCACTACTCACATCAAAATTGGGGCCTTACAGAATCCTGAAACCTAGTTAACACAAATCAGTATCTATGATTGATTTTATTTCAAATATCTGCATTATGCTATTTACTCACATATATTAATTTATTCTCTCCTTAATCAATTACGTCTGTTAATCATTTGCAGTTTACTTTGCTTAAAATCTGGAAGCAAATTAAAATAAAAGAACACTTAAATCCTTTACCATCGCAAAGCTGTACTTTTGATTGCTTTGTTATCTTTGCTAGCAAGAAGACTATGAGTAAATTGCATGAGGGCAGAAGGCTTGGTGAATCAATATGCTTTGTTATCATTTATCCCCAGCTGCAGTACTGCTGTTGCCCTAGCTGCCAAGCACTATAACCTCGTGAGAGACAACTAGAGAGGTTAATTAGTTTACAGCTGGCCATAATTAGGATCAGACAACAGCAAGAAGAAAATTCTTAAAAGTCCAAACAGAATGAATATGCAGAGGTGAAGCTGTCAGCCGAAGAAAACTGCTGTGTCAACTAGAAAACAGATATTTTGAAATACAAAAGTTTTCATAGGAATTCAAAGTGAAAGTGAGATGAGAAAGAATAATACAATAGAGTAAAAATTGTGATTCTCAAGCCATAATATAAAGAAAACATTCTGGTCCTCAGTTTTTTATAGATGTCCTGTGAATGAGAATTCTTAAAAGTAGAATGGGAAGGTTGTTCTGCACATTGTACAAAGCTTCAAATTCTTGTCTTTCTAATGTATAAAAATTATCTCTAAGAGTGTTTCAGTGATAATTATTAGCTTTGTTCAGTTTATTATAGCAAAAATTGGAGCAAATATGGAGCCTTTTTTCATTTAGCCTTTCCTAGTTCTTAATATTGCATTTACTATCAACCAGGAAAAATATATTTTATTAACACCTCTAGGTTAATGAAGAGTGGACAATTGCAAAAATACAGCTTCTGTAAGGCCCATCCTCATGTGAGTGAACATAAATTCAAGCATACATAATTTGAATACAAAATCTATACCTAATCCACCTTATATACTTAGACTAAACTCCATTTGACTCTTGATTTCTGACATTTTAAAACATGATACAAATGAATAAGGGTAACAAGTGATACATAATCATAATAATTTTCAGGAGTTATTTTAATCCATAGGAAAATTAGTTTGTAAACATAAATAAAATTGTGATGGGGCCAGGAAGTTGTATAGTACGTAAATAATTCATCTTGCATTCACGTAGTTATACTTCAAACCCAACATTGCATATTATTCCTAGTTAACTCCAGGAATGATCCCTGAGCATAAAGGAGTAGACCCTGAGGGCAGTCATGTGTGCACAACTCTGACCCTCTTACCCCAAAATAATAAAAAATATAATTCAGTTCTTGAAATTTTCTTGAAATGTCTATCAAACTACTTTTATCAAGGGAAATGCCTGTTTTCAGTACTATCTCTCTGCCCCAATTTTAAGTTTGGTTGTGGAAATTTGGATCTCATCCTTTCAGTTTTGATTGTTCTGTGGTTCAGATGTATAGCTATATTACACCTTTATACTGCCAATATGTTAAAGCACTAAGTTTCCTCTTGTCTACCACCTCTCAATTCCTTTCTCCATTTGGTTTTGTTTCTTCCATATCCTCAACTCCAGAATATTGGGAACATAGTAATCTAGGTATCTCTTCATTGATACCTTGTATTCCCTTATATTTATCCTATGAAATTTATTCTTTTTTCCTGGATTTTATTTTGATACAAAAATGAAGCTTATATAGAGATAGCTTATGATGGCTGCTGCAAGCAGAGCAGGGAGCCCCATATTATTTTGAGGAAATTTGAGATCACAAATGCAAGGTGAGAGTGTGGGAACAAACAAACAAAAACACAATCATTCAAATAAGTCTAACTTAACAAGAATGATTTTTATTGCACTAGGATTGTAACATTTAGACACTAACAAGTAAAACTGGACAGAAAATTCTGAATACAGCATTGGAAATAAAGGTAATTGTGAACTTAAAACCAAAAGAAACTTTAGAATCAGACAAACAGGGAAATTGAAATAAATATGCTGCAACATTCAAAATTTTATTTATTTTTGTATTTACAAAATACATCATAACTAAAAGCGATTGATCACTGTAGTACCTGGGAGTTAAAAACAAGTCATCTCTTGGGGCCGGAGAGATAGCATGGAGGTAGAGCATTTGCCTTGCATGCAGGTCAGCGGTTCCAATCCCGGCATCCCATATGGTCCCCCGAGCCTGCCAGGAGCAATTTCTGAGCCTAGAGCCAGGAGTAACCCCTGAGTGCTGCTGGGTGTGACCTGAAAACCAAAAAGAAAAAAAAAAAGTAATCTCAAAAGTGTTGTATTAAAGCAATCGATGAGAGCATATCAGAAAATTTTAAAATAATCTTGCCTGTGTTTACAATACTAATTAATTATACAAATACATCAATATGACCTACAAAATGATTAGACATGATGAAATGTTTTCACAAGACAACTAATGTTTGATGTTTATCTATCTATCTGTTTGTCTATCTATCTATGCCAGGGGTCTCAAACTCGCGGCCTCCTGGCTGTTGGCGGCCCTCCATACAACATTTTGTGGCCCTCGGCCAATCTTCAAATATCGCAGTATTCAGGATTATTCGCTTACTGAAAAATCGCAATAAAAATCGCATTAATAAGAAAAAAATTGCATTAAACATTCGCATATCCCGTGCAGTTCCGTTCAGGGTATGCAAATGTTTAATGCGAGTTTTTGCGATTTTTTTCCTTACTAATGCGATTTTTTATTGAGAATATTCGGTAAGCAAAATCCCTTATGCAGCCATGCCTCACCCCGACTTTGCCTCCTGCAGCCCCCAGGTACATTGAGTTTGAGACCCCTGATTATACCAAATATTACTATCACTTTAGTGTTTACTTATTCTTAGAAATTACATGAAAATTATGTTCAAGTAATTATCTTTCATTTAGACTGTACATTTTGTACAGTAATTTCATCATAAGTTTCAATGGATGCACATGATGCTTTGTATAAGGCAGGTTAATGTAAAGTAAGATAGGACATATCTCATCCTTGGAGTAAGAGATATCTCTTTTAATAATAAAATAGGAAAGAGAGTAATTATCATAAAATTGCTTACTATAATTAGTCATAGTTCTTTGATTATAAGTTTACATGGACAACTGAACCAAACATATATACTATATTTTTTACTCCCAGCAAAAATATACAAAATTTTTTAAGTTCAATCTTTATTCATAATAAATCATCTATATGTCATGAAAAAATTATATAATTTAAGATTTTAAGTAATTTTACTATTAAGTATATCAAATACTTTTAAATGAAGGTAGTATAAAATTAACATCAATAGGAAGAAAACATAAATTATATATATGGCTATTATATAGAAAATTATCAAGCAATCAGTGAGTTAAGAAGAAATACAAAGTTAAAAAATGTAATGATGCAAAAATCCAAACATAGGATAAACATTTATGGGACAGAGTTTGGGAATTTCTACATACTAGTATTATGACAGTTGCCTATGTTAAGGGACAATAATTACCTCAAATAATCTAACTACAATTCAAATAAACTAGAAAAGAATAATAAGTAAAGCCAAGCAGTCTAAAGAAAAAATAGTAAAGACCATAGCAGCAATAAAATAGAAATAAAAAAAAAAACCTTACAATATATGAGGTGCCAATTTGAGTAAAAATGTTTTGAGAGATGGACTTATTAAAGCAGCGAGAGAAGAAAAACCTTCAATATAAAGATAAAATATAAGAATCAAACCATATCTCCCATTTGAAACAATCTTGGCAATAAAAAAGTGAAATAATATATTAAATGAAATGAATAAAAAGAATATTTCTACTGAATGAAACTTCAACCTAGAGACAACTACACAGAAAACCTCTCCTTTATATGGAAGGAGAGATTAAAAACCTTCTCAGACCAAAAAAAAAAAAAAACATACTCATAACATTCATGAGAACCAATAATATAAACCAATAATATAAACCAATAATATAAACTCAAAAATACTCAAAAAATATATACTCAAAAATATAATACTCAAAAATCAATAATATAAGCCAAATACCAAATTGTAACAGCAACAACCCTATATAATATAACCTCTCACAGACCTAACTGTCAATAGTTTTCTTAAATATCAATGAACTAAATTCTCTCAACAAAAGGCACAGAGTAGAGGGTTGAATCAAGAAACGGAACCAAGTCATCTGCTGCCTGCAGAAAACACTCTTAAAAGTTTAGGATTGATACTGGTTCAGAGTAAAAGGATAGAAAACAAGTATACGAGTTGCTGTGGAAAGAAAAAAAAAAACAACAGCCTTGGACAGCCATATTTATATCAGACCAAATTGAATTCAACTTCAAGTAAGTACTTCAAAAAAAAAGAATGAACATTATTTATAGATCGAGTAACAATAGGAGGCCAAGAAGTACTAACTGTGATCAAAATTTTAATCAAACTTTTATACACTAAATCTAGAGTCAGTGAAGTATATAAGACTTTTTGCTCACAAACCTAGAGAAATATGGAAGAAACATGATAGTAATGGGGGATTTCAAAATGTCACTATTGCCACTGGACATATCCACTAAGTAGAACACTAAAAAAGACATTAAAGCACTAAATGAGAAACTAAAAGAGCTGTAATTAATCATCTATACAGTGCCTTTAATTATCAAAAAGCTGAATACACATTATTTTCAAGTGAACATGGATTCTTCTCTAGAATAGAAAATATTTTGAGACACAAGTCTAACTCTAACTTACTCTAACTTACATATAACCACAAATATAAAAAATTACACTTAACACTTTATTATATCACAATGCCACAGAGATCAAAATGAATTATAAAAAGATGTGTAAAAAAAACTAAAACCTGAGACAAAAAAAATGTTCTGCTTAACAATAGCTTGATCAAAGAAGAAATAAAAGAAAAAATAAAGAGAATCTTTGAGAATATCATAATGAAGAAATAAATTACCAAATATGGGACAAAGTAAAAGCAGTAATTAGGGGGAAAGTCATAGCTATATAGGCATAGATAGGCATATAGAGAAGGAAGGCATATAGTAGGAAAGAAGAGAAATACAGGGGGCCAGAGAGATGGCAGGGAGGTAAGGCATTTGCCTTGCATGCAGAAGGACAGTGGTTCGAATCCCGGCATCCCATATGGTCCTCTGAGCCTGCCAGGAGTGATTTCTGAATGTACAGCCAGGAGTAACCCCTGAGAGCTGCCGGTGTGACCCCCCACACACAAAAAATAAGAAAAAGACAAAATCAACAACTTATAGGCACAACGTGAATATCTTAATAACCAACAACAAGGGAACCCAAACAGAAGCAGAAAAAAGAAATAATAAATATCAGAGCATAAATCAATAATATCTAAACAAAGATAATAATAGAAAAATGATTAAATAATAAGCTTTTTATTTAAAGAATAAAAAAGAAAACCATTGGCAGGATATAATGATATAAAGGAGAAAATGCCCAAATAGATCAGAATGAAAGGGGAAGTATTACAACAGAATCACAACAAATTGAAGATATCATGAAAACTTATTATCAATAGCTATACTTTGTTAAGCTAGAGACCTAGAAGAAATGGACAGATTTTTATAAAAACTGTAATATAGCAAAATCTGAAAAAGGAGAAAGTAGAAAGCTTAAAGAGCAAATCCAAGTAAGAAAATTTAAATAGTAATTAAGAAACTCCCCTACAATAAAAGTCCAGGATTAGACAGGTTTATGGGTGAGGTTATCAGACATTCAGAGAAGAGTTGCTACAGTTGATCCATATACTCTTCCAAAATATCAGAGACAAAAATCCTACTAGTACCTTTTATGAATCTCACCATCATGCTCATTCTCAAAGATGACAGATATACTACCAAAAAAGAAAACTACAGACCAATATCACTGATGAATTTCGATGCAAAGATCCTTTTAATAAATGATCCGGCTTGAACACCAAACCCAAATTCAAAGACAACAGATTCAATACCCATTCTACAATAAGCTGTACAAGTGGGGACCAGTTACACTAGCATCCTGGGGGGTGGGGTAAAGGAGGGAGAAGTGAGATGCATGCTGGGAAAAGGAGTGGAGGGAGGACAACAAAGGTGGTGGGAATTCCCCTTATTCATTATCACTATGTACCTTAAATATTACTGTAAAATATTTGTGACAATAAAAATTAAAAAAATACTTGAGGAAAAAAAACATAGCTAACCAACTCCAACAAAGCACCTAAAAGATTATACATAATTACCAGTGGACCCCAGAGAGGCAAGAATAGTTTAAAATACAAAAACCAATCAACATAATACACCATATTCGTTAAAGAAAAGATATAAACACATGATCATTTCAATCAATGCAAAGAAAGCATTTTACAAAATCCAAAATCCTTTCATGATTAAAAACCTGAATAATATAGGTGTGGAAGGAACCTTGCTCAAGATTGTAACAGGAGGAGCTGGAGTGATAGCACAGCTGGTAGGGCATTTTCCTTGCACATGGTTGACCCAGGTTGATCCCCAGAATCTTATATAGTCACCCAAGTCTGCCAAGAATTGTTTTTGAATCAAAGTATCTCTATTTGTAGATGCCATGATGATATACAGTGGAGACCCTAAACAGTCCAAAGAAACACTGCTAGTAATAATAAAGCAATGCAGCAAAGTAGTTGGCTAGTAATTCAATACACAAAAACCAGTACAACATTTATATAAACAACTATTCAGGGGAGAAAGAGATGAGAGTCTATCCCATTTAAAATAGTGTCCAAAATTATCAAGTTATCTATCAATCAATCTAACAGAGAGGTGAGAGACATCTACATAAAAACGTCCAAACACTTCAGAAAGAAATTAAAGAACACCTAAGAAAATGTAATAACATTTAATGCCCGTGTGTTGGAAAAATCAATATAATAAAATGATCATCTTAACTACTATATGGATTCAATGTAATCCATATTCAAATTCAGACAACATTTTTCAAAGACTTAGAACAATTAGTTATAAAGTTCATGTGAAATCATAAAAGACCTAGAATAGCCAAATTAATACTGAAAAACAAGAAACTGGGAGGCATCTATCTCAGTACCTAATTTGATGCTCTAATACAAAGCCAAAACAGCATGGTTTGGAACAAAGACTTTCAGACCAATGGATCAGAATAGAATATCCAGTGACAAATCTCCAAGTATATGGGCAAGTAATCTTTGACAAAGGAGCCAAGAACGTGAAAAAGAACAAAGGCAGTCTCTTCAAGTAATGGCATTCAAACAATTGGATAACCACTTGTAATAAATTAAAGATTGATCTATATCTCAGACCTTAGAAAAAGAAAATTTAAAGTATATTATAGACCTTAAGATTAGACCCAAATCTATAAAATTTATTGAGAAAATTATAGGCAGACCACTCCAAGACTTAGACTTAATGAAATCTTTAAAGTTAGGATGCCAAAGGCAATAGCTATAGCATGAAATCTGAATAAATGGGACTACATCAAACAAAAATAGTTCTGTGTGGAAAAAGATACATAGGATATAATAGAAGACATCTAACTGAATATCTTAGAAATGATCATGTTCATGATGAAATTATATATTAATATGTGTAAATATCATATATATTACATATGTTATTTATATATGTATTACATATTTATAATGGATTATTTATATTATATATTTATTTGTGAATATAGTATAAATAATATAATGTTTTTTTATATTGTATATAATTGACATTTTTATTTTTGATAATTGAAGTCTTCCACATGGATCTTTGATGTCAATGAGATCAATAAGATATGTCAGGTAGAGGAGAACAATTACTTATATGTACAATCTCACATGTAGAATCTAAAAATGTAAAAGAGAAAAATAAGTAGAATTATTAGTCTGTATTTATAATAGATGGGGCAAATAAGGTGATGGGAAAATAATAATTAGCAAAGTGGATTTATTCTAGAGATTAGTATGTAAAATAATAACACTGTACCATATTATTGAAAGTAAGAGAACTTAAAATTATTACAAGGGAAATATAAAATATATATGTGATAAAACCCAACATTTTTCCATGATGCATAATTAATTGAAAATATACAAATAAAGCTTTGACTATCTTTTTTTTTTGATATTTTTTTTATTTAAACACCTTGATTACATACATGATTGTGTTTGGGTTTCAGTCATAAAAGGAACACCACCCATCACCAGTGCAACATTCCCATCACCCAAGTCCCAAATCTCCCTCCTCCCCACCCAACCCCCGCCTGTAACCTAAACAGGCTCTACATTTCCCTCATACATTCTCAATATTAGGACAGTTCAAAATGTAGTTATTTCTCTAACTAAACTCATCACTCTTTGTGGTGAGCTTCCTGAGGTGAGCTGGAACTTCCAGCTCTTTTCTCTTTTGTGTCTGAAATTTATTATTGCAAGAATGTCTTTCATTTTTCTTAAAACCCATAGATGAGTGAGACCATTCTGCGTTTTTCTCTCTCTCTCTCTGACTTATTTCACTCAGCATAATAGATTCTGTGTACATCCATGTATAGGAAAATTTCATGACTTCATCCCTCCTGACAGCTGCATAATATTCCATTGTGTATATGTACCACAGTTTCTTTAGCCATTCGTCTGTTGAAGGGCATCTTGGTTGTTTCCAGAGTCTTGCTATGGTAAATAGTGCTGCAATGAATATAGGTGTAAGGAAGGGATTTTTGTATTGTATTTTTGTGTTCTTAGTGTATATTCCTAGGAGTGGTATAGCTGGATCGTATGGGAGCTCGATTTCCAGTTTTTGGAGGAATCTCCATATTGCTTTTCATAAAGGTTGAACTAGATGGCATTCCCACCAGCAGTGGATAAGGGTTCCTTTCTCTCCACATCCCCGCCAGCACTGCTTGTTCTCATTCTTTGTGATGTGTGCCATTCTCTGTGGTGTGAGGTGGTATCTCATTGTTGTTCTGATTTGCATCTCTCTGATGATTAGTGATGTGGAGCATTTCTTCATGTCTCTTTTGGCCATTTGTATTTCTTCTTTGTCAAAGTGTCTGTTCATTTCTTCTCCCCATTTTTTGATGGGATTAGATGTTTTTTTCTTGTAAATTTCTGTCAGTGCCTTGTATATTTTGGAGATTAGCCCTTTGTCTGATGGGTATTGGGTGAATAGATTCTCCCACTCAGTGGGTGGCTCTTGTATCCTGGGCAATATTTCCTTTGAGGTGCAGAAGCTTCTGAACTTAATATATTCCCATCTGTTAATCTCTGTTTTCACTTGCTTGGAGAGTGCAGTTTCCTCCTTGAAGATGCCTAAGTCTCAATGTCCTGGAGAGTTTTGCCTATGTGTTGTTCTATATATCTTATGGATTGGGGTCGGATATCGAGGTCTTTAATCCATTTGGATTTTACCTTCGTACATGATGTTAGCTGGGGGTCTAAGTTCAATTTTTTGCAAGTGGCTAGCCAGTTGTGCCAACACCACTTGTTGAAGAGGCTTTCCTTGCTCCATTTAGGATTTCCTGCTCCTTTATCAAAAATTAGGTGATTGTATGTCTGGGGAACATTTTCTGAGTATTCAAGCCTATTCCACTGATCTGAGGGTCTGTCCTTATTCCAATACCATGCTGTTTTGATAACTATTGCTTTGTAGTAAAGTTTAAAGTAGGGGAAAGTAATTCCTCCCATATTCTTTTTCCCAATGATTGCTTTAGCTATTCTAGGGTGTTTATTGTTCCAAACAAATTTCAAAAGTGCCTGATCTAACTCTTTGAAGAATGTCATAGGTATCTTTAGAGGGATAGCGTTGAATCTGTATAACGCCTTGGGGAGTATTGCCATTTTGATGATGTTAATCCTGCCAATCCATGAGCAGGGATGTGTTTCCATTTCTGCGTGTCCTCTCTTATTTCTTGGAGCAGAGTTTTATAGTTTTCTTTGTATAGGTCTTTCACATTTTTAGTCAAGTTGATTCCAAGATATTTGAGTTTGTGAGGCACTATTGTGAATGGGGTTGTTTTCTTAATGTCCATTTCTTCCTTATTACTATTGGTGTATAGAAAGGCCATTGATTTTTGTGTGTTAATTTTGTAGCCTGCCACCTTGCTATATGAGTCTATTGTTTCTAGAAGCTTTTTGGTAGAGTCTTTAGGGTTTTCTAAGTAGAGCATCATGTCATCTGCAAACAGTGAGAGCTTGACTTCTTCCTTTCCTATCTGGATTCCCTTGATATCTTTTTCTTGCCTAATCGCTAAAGCAAGTACTTCCAGTGCTATGTTGAATAGGAGTGGTGAGAGAGGACAGCCTTGTCTTGTGCCAGAATTTAGAGGGAAGGCTTTTAGTTTTTCTCCATTGAGGATAATATTTGCCACTGGCTTGTGGTAGATGGCCTTAACTATATTGAGAAAGGTTCCTTCCATTCCCATCTTGCTGAGAGTTTTGATCAAGAATGGGTGTTGGACCTTGTCAAATGCTTTCTCTGCATCTATTGATATAATCATGTGGTTTTTATTTTTCTTGTTGTTGATGTTGTGTATTATGTTGATAGACTTACGGATGTTAAACCATCCTTGCATTC
This sequence comes from Suncus etruscus, assembly GCF_024139225.1. Lineage (NCBI taxonomy): Eukaryota > Metazoa > Chordata > Mammalia > Eulipotyphla > Soricidae > Suncus > Suncus etruscus. Next base: position 69,379,269 of record NC_064852.1, on the reverse strand, counting down.
CTGGGATGAAACCTACTTGATCGTAGTGGATGATCTTCTTAATGAGGTATTGAATCCTATTTGCCAGGATTTTGTTGAGGATCTTTGCATCTGCATTCATCAGCGATATTGGTCTGTAATTTTCTTTTTTCGTAGCATCTCTGTCTGGTTTAGGTATCAAGGTGATGTTGGCTTCATAAAAGCTATTTGGAAGTGTTTCCACTTGTTCAATTTCATGAAAGAGTCTTGCCAGGATTGGTAGTTTGATAGAATTCATTAGTGAATCCATCTGGGCCTGGGCTTTTGTTTTTGGGCAGACTTTTGATTACCATTTTTATTTCATCAATGGTGATGGGGGTGTTTAGATATGCTACATCCTCTTCTTTCAACCGTGGAAGATTATAAGAGTCCAAGAATTTATCCATTTCTTCCAGGTTCTCATTTTTAGTGGCATAGAGTTTATCAAAGTAGTTTCTGATTACCCTTTGAATCTCTGTCATATCAGTAGTGATCTCTCCTTTTTCATTCCTAATATGAGTTATCAAGTTTCTTTCTCTCTCTTTCTTTGTTAGGTTTGCCAGTGGTCTATCAATCTTGTTTATTTTTTCGAACAACCAACTTCTGCTTTCGTTGATCTTTCGGATTGTTTTTTGGGTTTCCACTTCGTTGATTTCTGCTCTCAGCTTTGTTATTTCCTTCTGTCTTCCTATTTTTGGGTCCTTTTGTTGAGTACTTTCTAGTTCTATTAGCTGTGTCATTAAGCTACTCAGGTAAGCTCCTTCTTCCTTCCTGATGTGTGCTTGCAAAGCTATAAATTTTCCTCTCAGTACTGCTTTTGCTGTGTCCCATAAGTTCTGATAGTTTGTGTCTTTATTGTCATTTGTTTCCAGGAACCTTTTGATTTCCTTCTTGATTTCATCTCGGACCCACTGGTTATTTAGTATGAGGCTGTTTAACTTCCAGGTGTTGAAGTTTTTCTTCTGAGTCCCTTTGGAATTCACAAATAATTTCAGAGCCTTGTGGTTAGCGAAGGTAGTCTGCAAAATTTCTATCCTCTTGATATTATGGAGGTATGTTTTATGTGTCAGCATGTAGTCTATCCTGGAGAATGTCCCATGTACATTGGAGAAGAACGTGTATCCAGGTTTCTGGGGATGGAGTGTCCTATATATATCCACTAGGCCTCTTTCTTCCATTTCTCTCCTCAGGTCTAGTATATTCTTGTTGGGTTTCAGTCTGTTGACCTATCCACTGTTGACAAAGCAGTGTTGAGGTCCCCCACAATTACTGTGTTGTTATTGATATTGTTTTTCAGATTTGTCAACAGTAGTTTTAAATATTTTGCTAACCCCTCATTTGGTGCATATATGTTTAGGAGAGTTATTTCTTCCTGCTCTACATACCCCTTGATTAATATAAAATATCCATCTTTGTCCCTTACAACCTTCCTGAGTATAAAGTTTGCATTATCTGATATTAGTATGGCCACTCCAGCTTTTTTATGGGTGTTGTTTGCTTGGATAACTTTTCTCCAGCCTTTTATTTTGAGTCTATGTTTGTTCTGACTATTCAGGTGCGTTTCTTGTAGGCAGCAGAAGGTTGGATTGAGTTTTTTGATCCATTTAGCCACTCTGTGTCTCTTAACTGGTGCATTTAGTCCATTGACGTTGAGAGAAAGAATTGTCCTGGGATTTAATGCCATCTTTATATCGAAATTTGGTGTGTCTTTTGGTCAGTCTTGTCTTAGATTAGGTCTTTCAGTTTTTCTCTTAAGACTGGTTTTGAGTCTGTAAAGTTTCTGAGCTGTTTTTTGTCTGTGAAACCATGTATTCTTCCGTCAAACTGGAAAGTGAGTTTTGCTGGGTACAGTATTCTAGGTGAAGCATTCATTTCATTCAGTCTTTCACAATATCCCACCACTGCTTTCTGGCATTGAGTGTTTCTGGTGACAGGTCTGCTGTAAATCTCAAGGATGCTTGCTTGAATGTAATTTCCCCTTTTGATCTTGCTGTTTTCAGAATTCTGTCTCTATCTGTGGGATTTGTCATTGTGACTAGGATGTGTCTTGGGGTGGTTTTTCTTGGGTCTCTTTTGGTTGGTACTCTTCGAGCATGCAGGATTTGATCACATATATTCTTTAGCTCTGGGAGTTTCTCTTTAATGATGTTCTTGACCGTTGATTCTTCCTGGAAATTTTCTTCCTGGGTCTCTGGGACTCCAATGATTCTTATTTTGTTTCTGTTGATCGTATCATAGACCTCTATTTTCATCTGTTCCCATTCTTTGACTAATTTTTCCATTGTCTGTTCATTTGCTTTAAGTTTTTTTTCCAATCTCTCCTGTTGTATGGAATTGTTATGTATCTCATCTTCCACAGCAGCAAGTCTATTCTCAGCTTCTGATACCCTGTCCCAGAGCTTATCCATTTTGTCATTCACTTCGTTTACTGATTTTTTCAGGCCTGTTATTTGACATGTTATTTCAGTTTGGAGTTTTGTGATTTCTGTCTTCATATTTTCTTGATTCTTATTAGTGTTCTGTTCTATTCTATTCATGGTTTCTTTGAGTTCTTTGAGTATATTCCATATTGCTACTCTAAAGTCCTTATCTGAGAGATTGATTAGTTGGTTGGTCGTTAACTGGTCATCAGAATTGTCATCTTCATTCTCTATGTCTGATGCTGGCCTGCGTTGTTTCCCCATTGTCACAATTGTATTGTGGGTTTTTCTACGTGTTGTGGTGGTATTCATTGGTTATATGATGCAGGCAACACACTTCTCTGGCTCCGCCCTTTCTGGATGGGCCGACTTGCCTCCAAGGTAGGGGAGTCCTCCGTGGATGAAGCCTCACACAGGATCAAATCTTAGGCCCAAGCACGCAGCAGAGAAGACAGTCTGGAGAGAAATTCTTGCTTCTGTGATCCAGCACAGTTCTTAGTGTGGTTTTTTTCTTCTTGTGATGGTGTTCTATTTTTAGAAAGAGCGCAGGGCTGCGTAGCGAAGTGGAGCTAAGTGCCTTCTGGAGCCTCTTTTCAGCCCACTCTCAGGAGGTTCATGCAACAGGATAGCAGAGAGACACACACAGGCACCACTCACAGTTTTTCACAGTCGGGCCCCACTGGTCAGGCGTAGTTTTCACTCGCTCGCTGGGCAGCTTCAGAATGCTGTATTTTTGAGGTTCACTTCCCAGGACTCTGAGGAGAGTCACTGGCTCGCTGGGTAGCTTCCGAATGTAGTTTCTTTGGGGTTCGCTTCCCAGGGCTCTGAGGAGAGCTTCCAGAGTTCAGGAAAGACAGAGAAGGGTAGGACAGGGCTCCCTTCCGGTGCTCAGTTCCTCAGAAGAAGCACAGCCTGGTGGATACTCTGCAGGTAGAGCAATCAGTACTCTGCCTGGAAACCCCCACATGCAGCCATTTCTCACTCACTCACTGGCTCGCTGGGTAGCTTCCGAATGTAGTTTCTTTGGGGTTCGCTTCCCAGGGCTCTGAGGAGAGCTTCCAGAGTTCAGGAAAGACAGAGAAGAGTAGGACAGGGCTCCCTTCCGGTGCTCAGTTTCCTCAGAAGAAGCACAGCCGGGTGGAGACTCTGCAGGTAGAGCAATCAGCACTCTGCCTGGAAACCCCCACATGCAGCCATTTCTCACTCACTCCGCTTTGACTATCTTTTAAAAAAAAACTGTAGCTTGTAAATTTTTCTATGTTTGAGGCCAAACCCAACAATGTTCAAAAGTTACTCCTGACTCTATACTCATGAATTTCTACTGGAATTGCTCACGTGTTGCTATGGGATGTTGTGGATGAAACTTAGGTCAGCTACATGCAACACAACATCCTACCTGCTATATTATTTCTCTAACAATTAAATTATCAAAATATTTGTCCTAGGATTTAAATTTAATATGTATTCAATAAGATTTCTGTAATCAAAAATATTTAACTTCTCTGTCCCCCTATTTTTATAATTATTTCCTCTTTCCTTCTTTGTATATATATTTAAGCTACATTTGAAACATTCTATGTGTTACTTATTATGCCTTTCATTTTAATTAAAGATATATTCTTTTGGGGCTGGAGTGGTGGTGCAAGTTTTAAGGCATCTGACTTGTGCATGCTAACCTAGGACGGGTCATGGTTTGATCCCCGGCATCCCATGTGGTCCCCCAAGCCAGGAACGATTTCTGAGTGCATAGCCAAGGAGTTATCCCTGAGTTTCATCAGGTGTGGCAGGAAAAAAGCCCAATATCTATCTATCTATCTATCTATCTATCTATCTATCTATCTATCTATCTATCTATCTATCATCTATCATCTATCTAATTTCTTTTTTTGTTTTTAGTTTTGGTTTTGGGGACACACAAGGCAGTGCTTTCAAAATTTAGACCTGATTCAAAAATATTCCTGCCAGTGCTTAATGGGACCATAGGGGTGCCAGGGATTGAACTCAGGTTGACCACGTGGGGGGTAAAGACTTAATTCTCTGTACTATTACTCTGCCCACCCCAAATGTTTTCTAGTTTATTGTTTATATTTTAAAGTTAAAGATTTTATTCATTGAGTTAAAGCTTTTATTCATGCCAGTAATTCAATAAAAAGCATAATGCTAAATAATGGTTATAAACATGACAACAATTTTTAAATAAAAATCTAAAGAAACTTTATTTAAATAAATGAAAAGTATTACAGCTTAATAATTTTATTTAACTCCAAATACATCTAGCAGAGCTGTCAAAAATAGAAAATGTTCAAGAGCCACCTACATACTATCAAACATACACATATTGGAAACTCAAAGATGTTTAATTTCAATAATTGAACAAATTAGTTTGAAATTTTATACATTACCTAGAAAATATGTAGGCACATACAGACTGGGCTACACATACGTGCATTGAGAAAAATTGCTCAATCCATGCACAATGTTAAAAATGAGTTCTATTTCTTTGCAGTCATGTAAATATTTTTATTTTTAGAGAATTAAATAAAAACTTTTTTAATGACTGGACACTGAAAACAGTGAAGTATTATATAGTGTGAGTCTGTGATTGTCTATCTTGTTTATTCTTTAATAAACAACAGCTCCTGATGTCATTAATTCTTTGTGTTACTTTCTTTGTTTTGATATTGTTGCTTTATGCACTGGCTTTTATTATTTCTTTTTTTCTGCTTGTATTTCAGTTCCTTTGCTATTGGTTTTTCAGATATTTAAGGTGTGCCTATCAGTTATTGATTTTGACATTTTCTTCTTTCTTTTTTGTCTTTATGTAGGCATGTATTGCTATGAGTTTTCTCCAAATTACTGCATTTGTTGTGTTCCATTAATTTGAAAAATTTGTTTCTTCATTATTATACATATCAGAAATCTTTTTATTTCTTCCTTGATTTCCTCTTTGATCCAGCTGTTGTTGAACAGTATATTATTTAGTCTCCAAGTGATACATTTTCTCCCCATGTTTTTTTTTTACCATCAATCTCGATCTCTGTGACATTGTGATCTGATATAGTGCTTGATATAATTCTTATATTTTTGACTTTACGTAGTTTAAGCTTGTGTCCTAAAACATGGTCTATCCTAGAGAATGTTTCATGTTCACTTGAGAGTAATATGTATCAGATTTTTGAGAATGAAAGGCCCTTTATAGATCCATTAATCCTAATGGATCTTTTTTCTCATTTATGGGCTTTATGTCTTTGGTAGTGTTGTGCCTAGTGGATCTGTCTAGTCCTCAGTGGCTATAATGACATGATAAAATTTCCCACATTTCTATCCACATATTTCTCTAATTCAGTGAGCAAAAGCCTTATATATTTTGCTGTTTCTACATTTGGTACATAAATGTTGATCAGAGTTAGTACTTCTTGATCTATTGTTTCCCTATTTAAAAAGTAGTGTCCATCTTTTTCTCTAAGTACTTTCTTGAAGTTGAATGCAATTTGATCTCAGAAGTATGAGATCTGTCCCAAGTTATCTTTTTGTTTTCCTGCAGCTTGTATAATTGTTTTTCATCCTTTTACTATGAATTTTTCCAGAACTTTTAAGTGTGTTTACTGCAGATAGCAGATTGCTGGGTTTCGTTTTCTGATCCAACCTTCTACTTAGTGCCTTTTGATAGGAAAGTTTGTACCATTGACATTTAAGAAAATTATTGACATAGAGGGCTGATGTGCTGTTATATTGTGTAGGATTGTTGTTACAATTGGGAATTAGTTTTGTGTAACTGATCTCTGAGTTCATTTTTATTTGTCAGAGAATGTTTTTAACCTCCCTTCAATGTAAATGAGGGTTTTAATAGGTTGAAAAACTCTAGGTTAAATGTTTCTTTCTTAAGTAGTTTAATACGTCAGTCCACTATTTTCTTGCCTGGATTGTTTCAAATGTAAAATCTGGCTTGATTCTTACATATTTTTCCATTTATACTTGAGGTTTTTCTTCACTCTTACTACTTTAAATGGTTCATCTTTGTCTTTGTTTTTTTTTTTTTTTTTTCCCCGCCATTTAGATGACTATATGTCTTGGTTTTGATAGGTTAGGGTCTATTTCATTTGGCACTCTTTTGGATCTTGAATTTGTGCAGCAGCCTTTTTCCAAAAAGTGTGAAAGTCCTCTGCTATTATCTCCCTCAATACTTGTTCCCCTTTTCTTTTTTCTTGCTGTTCTGGTATTCCTATAAATCATATATTAATTCCATTGTCATTTTAACATTTTCTTCCAATGCTTTGTGTCTGTTTTTCTAAATGACTTCTTGTCACTGCTGCTTGTATTTTGTTTTCAATTCCATCTATGCTATTCTTCATGTGTGTTATTCTACTACTGTAGCTAGCTAACATGCTTTTTAGTTCCCTCAGTTTCATTTGTATGGATTCTCTCATCTTCTGAAAGTTCTTCTTTGAGTAGGCCAAGTTGCTCATCTATAGATTGCTTAATTTTGCAGGCTAGTGACTCCTTGATTTCTGCTGTTAAGACATTAAGTATTGATGTTTGGTTCTCATCTATAAGGCTCATGTATTTTGGTGGACTTGGATTTATCTATTTCTGGTTGTACGTGTCTTCCTTAGTTATCCTATTGTTTTCTTCATTTGGTAGGTTGAATGCTGGACTTTCAGGGTCTTTTAAAAAGTGATCTATTGAACCAACGGAAGAGGTATATAGAAGTATATGTGCCTTAGCTATTATTTTTCTAAACAAGCAATATTATCTAAGTTGTGATAGATGCATTTCAAACTAGGTCATTGCTTTGTTTTTCTGGCTTTAGGGCTTATATTTTCTAAGGTTGAAGAGTACTAGGTCCTATCTGCCTAGAACTATACAGTATATATTGAAAAAATTTCAGGCAAAAGCTAGGGCATCAGTGTGTTTTGGAAAGAGAGGATGGACTGGGGTTTCCGCAGACCTATGGTGCATCCAGTTCTCCAGCTGGTGTTAAAACCAGAAGAAGGTTGGGGATGTATAATGTGAGTCTGATATATATATAAAAATATATATATGTATGTATATATATGTATGTATATGTATATATATTTACATATATATTTATATTATATATATATATATTTTTAATCTGATCATAGTTCAAACTCTAATAACCTTTCCCAATTTTAATGAATGCACCATAAAATACTAAAAATTAACTTTTAGTATTGAAACCTGGATGCTTTTCATTGTTGTTGTTGTTTTCTTTGTTTTTATTTGCTTTTGTTTTGGGCTACATCTGTTGACAAAAAGTGTACCTTTCTTTATTGTCTAACTTTAAATACATTGCTTAAGATATCTGAACCTCACTAGATTTTCTTCTAAAGCAAATGAAGCATAGTTCTTATAGATTGACATAAAATAGTGGTTTCTGATTATTGTTTTTAGCACACTAATGATGGACATGGCATAGCTGGAATGCAGTGTATTAAGCATTGGCAGTACTATAGTTTATTAATTAAGTGGAACAATAACAAGATACAGCATGCAGAAAAAATTATCAGCTTGAGGAGTTTCAACTAACATATAATTATTATTAATAATGTGAAAGCAGAGGCTTTTTGTCCTGGACCTATTCTTAGGCCATTTGGCTTTGGCCTCTTCACGGAATAAAGAGCTGTTTTCTTCTTAAATAAAACAAAAATAATGTGAAAGCAGCCTTTGATACTGAGTGAAAGTCAGGAAGATGGTGAAGGCCAGGCCTGGCTTTCTGGTCTTTTCTGGTATAAATGACCTCAGTGCCATTTCATACTCTTCTGAGGTGTAGTTGGAGGTGGCTTTTGATGCAATTACTTTCATTATCCCTTGGATAGTTTTATTTGCTAAATAGATAATAATATAAATAAATAATAATAATATAAATAAATAAATAAAAAATAAAAATATGTCAGGGGATGTTTTACTTTTAAGATAGAATATGTTATGCCTCATTTGCCTTTCATAATAAGTATCTAGTCTCTAATTACTGTGAATTTGAAAATCTAGTAGACTATGGAAGCACAAATAGCATATAGAATGTGAATTTTTTCCTCTTTGTTTAAAGCATCAAACATTTATCCTCACATTCTAACATATCATCTAAGAAATGTAGATTCAATGGTTAATCTTTAAATGTCAGTCAGTATCTTGAGTTTGTGCCTAGAGCAACATTTGGGGAAGTTCTCATGCTGATTCTTATGTACATTAAATCCTGAAAATGACCATTCTTCACCCTCTTATGATATTTTCCAATACTGTGTTTTCTCTCCACAAATTCAGATTTTTTTCAGTGTACTTGATTTATTCTGAGAACATGAGAAGACATATCACAACATAATTAGAAATAATTCTATTATTTAATTTAATCAGTGTGTTTGTTTAAGTCTTCTTGACACTCCTCATAGGAAATTTTTTAGAGATAAGAAAGAGAAAGATCCAGCTATTTAGTAGGAGATCTTAGAAGAATTCTGGTTGTATACAATTAGGTTTAAAATGGTTTAGATGTGCATAGAGCATTCTTAAAACAATAATAATTCTGTGTCTAGAATACTAAGCAATATGATAATGAGCACTCTCAAAGGAGTCTACACCATGAAGTATTGTCTAATGGGTCTTGAGCATCCACATTCTTTGCCTGAAAGAAAACTGAAAACATGGGCATTATGATATAATAGTAAATAGCTTGAATTAAAAATAAATTGCAATAACATACTCAATGAATGAGCACTGTAGCAAGAGTCAATAGCATACAGTTGCTTATTTCAATGGAATTTGTGAGTATCAACATTACATCATATTAGTAGGCATAATAATATGGAAAATAAATAGTTTAGAATATTTGTCAAGACATTATCATGATGAGCACTGTATTTGGAATCTAATAAATATAGTACTGCAATACGAAACTAGGTTGCCCAACCTAGATATCCAAGAACCACTGTGAAAAAAAGAATAAAAAGTTATTATAGAGATATTAAAATTAAGACACTAAAGCCTTCTTATAGTGAGCACTGTAGTTGGCAGATCAATTAAAGTCTTATTCAGCATTACTCCAGTTGTATGGTCTTGTCCTTCCACTCCAAACACTAACATTTGGGGCTCATCCAGGATCAAAGGAAGATGACTCAGTCACTAACAAACATGCCTAGGTCCCATGAATATAGACTAGGATCCCCTCGAGATGCTTAATTTGCAGGATTGAAGAATAAGCAGGAACCTCCTTTCTCTTTGTGGTGGAGTTAAAGCCTGAATAAGGAGAATGCTCTGCAGATCTAGCTGACTCAGCTCCTAAGACCAGAAAACCCCCCTTTACTCATGGGTGTGCAGCTCCTCAGAAAACAAAAACAAAACAAAAGAAAAAAACACCAGAAAAAGTTCAGAAAACGTGAACTGAATTATGTTATTACCTATACCTTCACATGCTCACTGATATTAATATTTTTGTATGGTAGATATTAATTTGGAGCAAATTCCTAGTAAATTATGATGAATGTGAATCTGCTCAGGTCCCTAACACACATAGTACTTTGAATAAAATTAGTTTGATTTTTACTCACTGTTTCTTTGAAAACTTATATTATCCACAAAAGTAAATGTTTTATGTAAGTACCATTGCTACTGTTGCTATTATTACTTTTGTTCCATTTTTAATGTAATCTGCTAGATCTATCAAATACAGTTGGCCATTTTATGAATATTAAGACAATCAGTCAGTGATAAGCTCTTGTGATTTCCCAAATAACTTTAGCTGATATAAGAATAGAAATTCTCTTTTAAGAAGCTCACTTAACTTCAATATGAATTTCTAATTCAATGATGAATAAATAAAAGCCATCCATTATTTATAAGAAATATATTTTAAATTATAGTAATAATAATATGCTATCTTGTATATTGTCTATTTTTAAAAATTATATTCAAAAATAAATCACTGGTTCAGAACATGGTTTTTATCAGCAAAAGGCAATTTTGGAATTATAAAAATGTGTCCAAAAGTTTATCAAAGTTTAGATTTCTTTACAATGTCAATTCAATATTGACATACTACATACTACTATAAAAAGTAAGTTGTATAAATCTTCAGATTTTTCAATTATAGGTGAGTCACATTATCTCCTCTATCTTCAAATACATATTCCAAAATAGCCCTTTATGAAATTTTTCCTTCACTTACTACTCAGTTGGTCCTCCAGTCCTATTGACCTTAACTAACCTTTACCTTCACTGATCACCTACAGTCTCACTGTAGTACCTATATCAAAAGATGGAGCTTTCCAGTTCACCTTTTTCTCATTCCAACTATTAGCAGGTCATTTTTTAGATACATCTATGGAGTTAACACTTTCACATTCTCAGCTTGCCAATATAAAAATTTAGACTTTATAAGATTGTTTTTTCTTTTTAGATCAAGTCCTATCTTATTCTAAAAAAAAATCAAATGTCAAACTCTCCCAATATTAAAATATTGGTATTTCCCTCTAGTACATTTGCTATTCTGCTCAAATATGCTTATTCAAAATATTTTTGGCAATCATGAATTAAAATAGTGGTAATGAGGTAATGATAGACCTCAATTAAGAGAAAAGTCCAATATCGCATTCTACACTAAAATGTGAGGGTGTCTCTCTTCCCTTAATTACATGGCCATTCCCAGCCTGTTTTTCTGCCACAATAAGAGCTTCTCTCTCTCTCTCTCTCTCTCTCTCTCTCTCTCTTTCTCTCTCCCCCCCTCTCTCTCTCTGTGTCTCTGTGTCTCTCTGTCTCAATCTGTCTCTCTGTGTCTCTCTCTGTCTCTCTTTCTGTCTCTGTCTCTCTGTATCTGTCTCTATCTCTCTCTGTCTCTGTCTCTCTCTGTCTCTCTCTGTCTCTCTCTGTCTCTCTCTCTCTCTCTCTCTCTCTCTCTCTCTCTCTCTCTCTCTCTCTCTCTCTCCTGGCCACATCCTGTGATGCTTAGGGGTTGCAGCTGGCTTTGCGCTCAGAAATCGCTCCTGGCTTGAGGAACCCTATGAGACTCCAGGAATAGAACATCCCTGGAGATGTTCTATAGATATATATATATAGATAGATAGATAGATAGATAGATATATAGATATATAGATAGATAGATAGATAGATAGATAGATAGATAGATATAGATACATCCTGATGTTTGAACTAAGTCAAGGGTATTGTTGGACGTATTCTTATGCCCCCATATATTCTGATAATGCCACGTGGCTTTATTTCTTGTTTGCATAGGCACACTAAAATGGGAAAATATGATACATACAAATAATTTCTTATCTAATAGAGATGGAACACACAAATCATGTAGTGCAATGGGACCTTACACCCTGAATATTGACATTAAGACCTGGCATAGGCCTCAGAAGAATGGGCATTCTCCATTCCCTGATCTAGGGAAGACATCTACAAAACATCCAAGGTTGTCTATAACATCACCTGGAGGCAACCCTCTACCAGGGAAGATCCTACCGCTGCTCTGACATCCACCTACTCAAAAGAAACTTCCCTTAACACTGAGAAGACTTAACAACAACAACGACCTGCTTACTGGACAGGGATTTCTGTATTCCCCCTTAACTATGAAGTGAAACTAGAAGATACTCCACACCAGCCTGACTTCAATGTAGGATGTGCAGATTCCAGGATCTTTAATACAGAACCCTGATGCCAACAATAGAGACTGTGTGAAAAATAAAACTGTCTTGGCACTACAGGCAATGACTTGGATTGAATAAACTAGTTTGCCTGGAACCTAGAGTTGGTCTTATGCCAGGAAACTTCAGGGGTAGGGTCTCCTTGTATTTAGACCAAGGCTTTTCCTTTCCATGTCCCCATATTTTGGTGGGCCTATGCAAACAATATTTGCCACTCTAACACCGTTTTTACTGTGCTCTTTTGACTAAGCCTTAAAAAAAAACTCTTAAACTTTTGATGTTAACTTAAACTATGAATGTGCATGAAAATATAAAAAAAATACCCTGCCTTCAATGTTTAAGGAGTCACATAAATCTCGTGGCTTTAGATTGCTTTGTGTACTGCTAAGAAATGTTATAATGTACTACAATCTGGGGACTTTTGGACAAAGTAATTGTACATGGGTTCTGCCTTATTTTTCTTACTGTTCTTTGACTGTAAGCTCAATGTTTAGGCGTCAGAGTCTGAGAACTCTGTTTATGGGAGATTGTCCTTTCACTGTAACTTTACCTTGTCCTCTTTGCATCATTGTTCTCATAATTAAAAATAAAAAATTAAGAATTAAAGAAAAGACAAATGCCCTATTGCAGTGCTATTGCTCTGGCCCCTAATTTTCTCTTTTTCATTGACAGATTCACCTCAGAAATATACATCTCTTAATAATATATGATCTTTTGATTCCTTAGTCTATCTAAATATAAATTCCAGTCTGTGTGTATGTGTGTGTGTGTGTGTGTGTGTGTGTGTAGAAATGGTGCAAATTATATGTGTATTTGAGTGTCTACACTCTCAGCTAGAGCTAGATACAAAATTCTCTTAAAATTAAAATATATTGGGGCTGGAGCCATAGTACAATGGTAGGGTGTTTGCCTTGCACACAGCTGACCTAGGACAGACTGCAGTTCGATTCCCTTGGTGTCGAAATGGTTCCCCAAGCCAGGAGTGATTTCTTATCTTATAGCCATGAGTAACCTTGAGTGTCACTGAGTGTGACCCAAAATCAAAATCTATCTATCTATCTATCTATCTATCTATCTATCTATCTATCTATCTATCTATCTATCTATCTATCTATCTATCTATCTATCTATCTATCTATCTATCATCTATCATCTATCTGTCTGTCTGTCATCTATCTACCTACCTACCTACCTACCTACCTACCTATCATCATCATCATCATAATCATCATTATCACATTATCATCAATCATATGTTGCCACTATTAAAAATGTTGTTTTAGTTCTAATACTTATATTTGACAGTCACCATTTTAGTATTATTAATAGCAGATAAAATGATATTTAAGAATAGTTTTATCAGATTATTTCATCTAAAATACTTTTTCTCAGTAAGTGAAATAAGATTTAATCTTGATTGAAAAATATATGATTTTTATTTGGGGTCCAATTATTTTGATATGACATGATAAATATGTGTTCTGGTAAAACAAATTGTAGAATAATCAATCAAGCCAATGTAAAGATAAAATATGTGAATGTCTTGATTAAGGAATGAGTTAGTTACAGTACAAGCTCTTTATAAAATATTCAGTTACCTGTTGAGATTCACTTAATCAGCTCTCTCAAGGTTTTCTGACCTATTTTTAATAGTGTTTTCTTGTTTGTGCATTCCTTTTATTCTCAATTAAAACATCTAGTGAGATAAGCTTCTGTAATGTATTTCAGTCAGATTTGGAACATTATGTTTTACATATGCTCATAATAGATATAATGTATGGTAGATGACAGATTTGGAAATAAAGTGTGTTTCATTGAATTAAATGTGTAACTGAAAATATATTTCAGAGTCTATATTTGATAAGTTGTATGCAAAATATAAGTTATAGTAACTTTTAGATATTTTCAAAAACATGTGATGGCTTTTTTCCTAGCTGCTAATTACAGACCCTGATACTTATAATACCAATTCTTTCTTATTTCCAAAATCTCATCTAAAATGTAAAACTAATCATAATATAGACTCTTTTGAAGAGTATAGGGATCATAGCTGATGCTATTTAGAAGCATATAAATTATAATTTAATATTATATTGAAATGATTAAATTTTAATGTATTTAATTTATGTATATATCAATGTGATTCAAGTATTTTTGTTGTCTTTGAATTTTTGAGCCATATCAACGGTGCTTGGAGCTTATGTCTGACTCGGTGCTCAGGAATCATCCCTAAAAGGCCCAGGCGACCTTGTAAGTTGCTAGTAACTACTTCTTGGAAGCAGGACTGATTTAAGCTACTTGCTAACTCTCTGTGTTGCTTAATGTGAATGATAACCTTCAAATATTTTTATTCTAAATTCTGGTGTTCAATAGGGCTGCTTTTCTTATATTGTCATAAAATAATAATCAAATATTTAAAATGGAAATAGGTGGAAATACAGCAAAAATTTAAGAATCTATCATTCTTTTTGTGTGTGCTGATTTTATTTTATTTTTTAGGCTTTTGTCTATAAATTTGTCTCTGTATAAGAATTGTTTATTCTTTGCCCGAATGCAGTCACACATCTATAATGGACAAATATTCATGTTTTTTTGTTATAAATAAACAAATCAAGCTGCATATTTCTTATTGACTAATTTGATTGGCATAATAATCATAACATAAAATTTCTAATATATTTGTCATTGACCAATTCGTATTTTTTGTGAAATTACAATATACAATTAATATTTTGCTCAACCAAGCATTAATGTGGTAAATTCTAACTTTAAAAATTAAAATTATAAACCTACTAATTATGATCTTGAAAAATTAGACTTAGCAAGAAATATTATTTCTGAAAAATTTGAGGTTAATATGAAATATTTTAATTATATTTCAATGATTATGCTTAAAATATAATTATATTTCATGTTTCAGTATGGCTTAACTGAAATTGGAATACATAATATGGTAGGAAACTTAGTTTACGTTTTGAATTGACACTCAGGCAAATTTAATACACATTACTGTATATACTAGAGAAACGAGTAAAAAGCATTCTTAAATCATTTATTTAATTGCTATTTATTCATTATTCATGTTTTGATATAGTTAGGTACAGAAGGGATGGAAAAACACAAGTAACAATTAGTTTATATTCAGGACAATAAAATGTGTGATCAACAATAAGTGAATAAATTATTAATAATGTTATAAAATGAATAGAGTAATTAAATGAAATAATGTCATAGGAAAATACGACAGGGGTGTGATTAATTACTGCAAGTATTGTAAGAACAATATTATTTCAGTAGGTATGGTTAAGAAAAATTTTGAAAGAATTGGTTAAATTTTATAAAATCGAAAATATACTTATATTAAACTCATTGAGAAAGGACTCCAGGCACAGGGAATTATAACAAGTATGAAAACCAAAATTCTGTTTAACAAAAATACCCATATGCATGCAGCTGCTTGAAGTTAGAGAGACATGTACAGAAGGAAGAACTGCAGTAGTAGAGAACTAGAGATGATGATTTTTTTAAATGATCCCTGAGAAATAACTGGGACTTATTAGACTAAATACAGGCATGCCAATGAATAAAACAGGATATGAGGTGCTTTGGTTAGGACCCAAACTAGTCAGTGTATGAAAGTTCTGATAATAGATATAATCTCCTGAGTGAAGAACTAGCATTTTGTTTCCTTATTAATGACCAAATTTCCTTTACAACCAAACGTAGATGTTCCATAAGCAGTTGTTATAAAGCACAGGAAAGTGTTTAAAGGAAAATTTAAGCTTTGAAAAGTCATTAGACTATTGATGTTTCTGAAAGCATGTAAACGAAAGTGAACAAAATAGAAATATATGTGTAGGTAATATTAGGGGAAAAAGGGTACAAATATTGAAAAGATGAGAGAACTAGTAAAGTAGTGGAAAAAAACTGGAAAAGCAGGATATTCAAAATACTTGAAGAGGGGATGGAGAAATTACAGCAGGAAGTGAGTTTAGTTTACATTCACAAAATTGAGGCCCGAGCAATAGCACATTGGTAGGGCATTTGCCTTACACACTGCTTACCTAGGACAGACCATGCATGGTTTGATCCCCCGATGTGCCATATGGTCACCCCAGTCAGGAGGGATTTCTGAGTGAAGAGCCACGAGTAACCTCTGCGCATCACTGGGTATGGCCCAAAACATATCAAAACAAAAAAAACTGAAATAAACAAAACAAATACATTCAAAAAACTGGGGTTTGATTGTCCCAGCATCCTATAATGGTCTGAGCACTGGCAGGAGTGATCCCTGAGTACAGAGCTAAAAGAAAAATCCCTAAACACAGTGAGGTCTGGCCATTTGATTTTCTATATTTGAATTTGAAGACACTCTTGTAAGTGTGATATTTATGATACTGCATTGCATTATCTATAGTAAAGTATTACTTCTAATTCTACATTCTATGTAATTGGTTCTTATATAGTTTACACAGAATTTTTTCTTCCAGCCAAGACAAAGGACACATCCCAATTTCTTGACTTGGGGTTTGACCATTAAGCCTCAAGAGTTTGTATATTAGGTCATGTAAGATATACATTATTTATAGTTTTTAAAATATCTAGTAGCCAGAGGCCTATTAGTGTGATAGGATGTTAGCTTTTAGATAAGTAAAAACTTAAAAAGAACCAAATACTACTTAAAATTTCAGTGGAAAAATGCTACACTATTTGATACAAGATTCTAAGAAGATAGTGGAATGACCAAACTAAAGCAAAGTTATTGTGACCTGAATTTTTCTCCTAAATTTTCTCCCTAAATTTTAGAATGCACTTTTCAATCATTAGATAAACTCTTACTATGAAAAGTAGACTCAACCCCCTATTTTTGGTCTAATAAAATTTTTTTATCAAGTAATCTAGAAAAATAAACCACAAAAGTACACAGAAATCTCTCTATTGTATTTTATTTATAATGAAAGAAACTGTAGTCACAAAAGTAAACAAATTGGAGTTAGAGAGTATAGTGGGTAGGGTACCTGCTTTGTACCTGGATATCCCAGGTTATACCACATATGTGACTCTGAGATGCCAGAAGTCATCTCAGAATTCAGAGTCAGGAGTAAATCCTAAGAGTACTGCCATTTTAAACCCAAAAACAAAACGAGAAAAAAAAATAGGAGCCTACATCAATGCATAGTCGATTAATGCCAAAAGGTTTTCATCTTGACAGATAAATTTTCTTCCTTAGATTCTTTAAATGTGTGGCTCCAATATTCAAAGAGCATTATTTTTTTTAATTCTTTTTTAAATGATTTTTTATGAAGACCCATGGTTTACAAAATTACTCATAGCTGAGTTTCAGGCATAAAATTCTCTAATATCAATCCTATCACAAGTGTTAGCTTCCCCCCAATCATTGTAGCCAAATTCCTTTCCCCCTCCTATCTTTCCCACTGACAGGCACATTTTTAAGTTTGGTTGTATATTTGGGATCTAGTGCTTTTCAGTTCTGTTGGTTCTGGGATAGAAATATATAAACCACATCTATATTTCCAATGTGTCTGAGACCCCTGCCTCTTAGTCCTGTTTCTTCCCTTCTGCCTTACCTTATTTCCACCTGTACACTGTCAATGTGTCCAATGGTTTTGACCCTGTAATTCTGAAAGACTAGCCTTTATTGACATCATCTTAATACACAGAATTATAAGTCTCGATTCCATAGTTTCTTATTAGTTGTTAGTATATAAAAAATTAAATTTCTGTAAAATTTCTCAAGTAATAGATCTCCCATTCTAGAAACAAAAAAAATAAGAATTGATACATTAAAGTTAAAATTATTAGCCTCAGCCTGTCAGTGAAAGACTGGAATTAATAAGAATGAAGTGGGTATATTTCCTTTGCTTCTCTTTATTCATTTTTTATCCTTGATCATGCTATGCCCCAGTAGGCTGATGTGCATCAGTAAGCTTGAGCATGGACTTCAATTGAACTTAAATAATGAAGAGAACAAGCAAATAATAAGAGAGAAAAAGAAAAGAAAAATAGGATTACTTATGTCCAACCCACTGGATTTTTATTTGTCAAATATATCAAAATTATATCTCCTGGTACACAGCGCCATTGTAAAATTTTCTCTATATGTATTACTTTCCCTTATACTCCCATCCTTTTTTCTAGACTTAGAGACTACCATAACTTCCCAACTACCAGCTCCGGGAGTTGCACTAACTTTTATGGCATCTTATATCCAACCTTCAGTTTCCTAATGACATTATTAAACTCTCAAGTTACTCAATTTGAGCATATCATTTATTTCCTGCGGGGAACATGACTGATACAAGAGATGGAACAAGCATCCGTAAAACACTTGATTAAAAATAGCACACCTCATTTCTGCTTTATTCTTTTTAGTAGCCTATAAACCTAGAGTTTGGGCTTCATTGTGTTCCCAGAAAAAGAAAATAAATTTTTAGAGAATTACAAGTATTTTCCTCACAACTGTTATATATCCTTCTATAAATTAATATATATTAATAGTTTAAAATGTGAACTTAGAAAATTAGCTCTGAATTACATTTGTAATAAAGGTAATTTTTAATTGACCTATATTTTAGAAATACAGTTGTGTAATTAAAGAGAAAAAAAGCATAGATTTTTTTTCATAGTTTTAGCAATAGATAGGCATTACACACACAAGTTAGCATTGACAATGATCACTTCAACAATACAAGATAACAATTTATGCCACTTTAAGGCTGGATTGGGGCCTTGCCTTTCACAAGAGCAAACTGAGACAGAACAAGGTTTGATCCCCGGTATCTCATATGGTCCCCTGAGCCTGCCAGGAGCAATTTCTGAGGGCAGAGCCAGGAGTAGTTCTGATTGCCATCAGGTGTGGCCAAAAAACAAAACAACTTTTTTCATGCCTATTGAATTATTTTAATAGTTTTAATGTAGTTCTATATATTGAACATTACTACATTTTATATACATGGTTGTTTTCTTTTTTCTTCCATATTTCTTTCTTTTTTTTTTCTCCTTTCTTTTTTTTTGGTAGTTGTCACCAATTTTTTCTCCCTTTTTTCTTATCCTTTTTATCTCCAATGACGGTGGATGGATGCTCAATCTACAACAAGCTGTAAAGTGGAGACCAGGTGCACTAGCATTCTGGGGAATAAAGGAGGGAGATATGGGATGCATACTGGGAACAGGGGCGGAGGGAGGACAGCACTGGTGGTGGGAATGCTCCTCATTCATTGTCACTATGTACCATAACTGATGCAGTGAAAGATTTGTAATGCATTTTGATCACAATTAAAATAAAAAAAAGAAAGATCACGTGTGAATATTGCATGTGGGTGAATGTCTTCTATTATGATTACCTTATCATTAAGGCAAGGTTAGAACAAAGCATTGAGTTTGAAAGGCAAAAACTTTATTTTATAAATTAAATGGCTATTGAAAACCCCATTTTGTTCATGTGCATGTGGGAAAAATGATCACTTGGAGCTAATCAATTGACCCTATCACAAAGGACAGTGGGGACATGTCCACACATACAGTACTGTATAAAAGGCAACGAAGAGTAACTACCAGTTCTAGATTTCTTGAAAAATGTCCAAGGTTTGCCAAAAATATTCCACATATAGCTGCAAACCTTGTTAGTGAGTCTAATTACCTTCTAAATCACACTAGACTCAATCTATTGTATTTAGAATTGAGAATAATGGAAAAATCAAAATCAGATCTATTGAATTGTCTATTGGATAGTATGATTATAGTCATATTTTGGAGAATTATTGATACCTCAAAATTTAAGACATGCCTTTTTCCATCATGTACTTTCTTAAGGGAGAAGAGCTTTTAATTGGTGCCTAAGAGATCAAGGGACACCCGAGTCTGTATAATCTGTTCATTGCAATTGCCCAAGTATGCAATGCTGCTGTGGCCGACAGTGATCTTGGACACCCACTAGTATTGAAGACCTTCAGACAAGGCCATACCCAATTTAGTTCTTGAAAATCCACACTATGTACAGAACTAATTGGAGGACCTTGTGATACTGGTTATTAGATCCAGGTGAGGTGTATGGTTGGCATACACTCTAACCATTGTACAATCTATATTAGGAGTTTCATTGCTTAAAAATAAACATTAAAATATATTTTAAAAGTTCTAAGGTTTGTTGCAATAGTAGCTAATGCAAAACTTAATAAAATATTTTAATAAAATTAGAATTAAATAGCTAAGGTGCTAAATGATAGCAGCCAAACCTTACTGATACTATCAATTTTCTTTGAATGCTGCTTAGAGATTTTTCAAACTTTTTTTTGAATTTTAATTCATTTCTTCCTCACAATAGTCCTATTAGATTGATATTGTATTTAATCCTCTGCCAGAAAGAACATAACACTCAAAAGAGCTAATTAAATAGCCCAAAAAGTGCTAAGGTAGTGAAGTGAAGAATTAGGAATGAAAATTTTAAATTCTAACAACTATTGTTAAACCATAGGGATATCTCCAAACAAGCTGAGATTTCTGTCAGAAATATTTGAAATGATGAAAGGAGGAAGCAGTCTTGAATTTATGAAGTCCAGATAGAAAATATCACATGAAATATATAAAACATACCCTCATTATTATCTGTTTTTTATTTTTATATTTTATGTTTTGGGGGACCACACATAGATATTCTCAGGGGTTCCTTTTGGCTCTGCATACAGGAATTAGTCCTTGGAGCGCTTAGGGAACTATCTGGGATGTCAGAGATCAAACTCTGGTTAACCATGTGCAAAGAAAATGCCCTTCCCACTGTACGATTGTTGCAACCTCGCTATATTTAATTTTTTTAAATAACATTAATGAGCTTGATTGCTCATATTAGATATTTTGATAAATTCTAGAATAATTTTTATTTAGTCTGTTCTCTAATAATTTACTATGCAGCTACTTAAAAATAAAAGCCTTCAAATTTCCATAATTGAGTTCTTAGTATTCTTAGTATTAATGAAACAATTTCTACAACATTCTCATTGTGTAACTTTCACTTATCTGGTGGGTTCAGTAACTAACTGCTAACAACTTAGTGCTTGATTCTTGGTGCTCACAACTTACCCTTGAGTTTGTAACCTCAGTTAGACTCTAATTGATGGCTCATCACCTGTGCTTAGGTATTTTATTTTATTTTATTTTATTTTGGTTTTTGGGCCACACCCTGTGACACTCAGGGGTTACTCCTGGCTATGCGCTCAGAAGTTGCTCCTGGCTTCTTGGGGGACCATATGGGACGCCGGGGGATCGAACCGCGGTCCGTCCTAGGCTAGCGCAGGCAAGGCAGGCACCTTACCTCCAGCGCCACCGCCCGGCCCAAGGTATTTTAGATATACTTCAGCCTCAATGTGTGAAGCTCAAATTTTCAACGTTCAATGACCATTTATATTTATAAATCTTCCACATGTACAAATATCCTTCATTCTTTATTTACTATGTTATTCTTCCTAGAAACTGGAAATTGGAGATTTATCATTCATTGATAGTTTACTTAAGTTATCATTATGTTTTAGATTAATATTTAACTCCTATTTTTGTAGGCCATTCTCTCAATCTCATTTATAATATACTTTCATTACTTATTATCATATTACTTTAATGCTGAATTCAGAGTTATCTTTTAAATTTACCCAATAAAGCTGTCCAATTGCACTAACTTTCTGTTATAAACAAGATCTTACAAGGGATGAGTTTTGCGATGCCAACATATCTCTCTTACCTGAATATGCTGTATCCTAACCTAGGAAAAAATGAGCTCTCTATACAAGCCTATACTTGCAAAACTTCTTTAAAATAAAGCACAATCAATTTATCTATGCCTAATAAAATTTGTATAATATAGTTATATGGAATAAATTCTATATTAATTACTTAACACATTCTTCAGTAATGTAAATAATATGTTCTGTGTCCTTAGAGAAGTAAGTTAAAACAAGCTATGTTTTTAAATAGAAATATAAAAAACAATATCAATATCAAGAGTGTAATCTAGTGGTAGAACACATTTTCCACACATATAAACAGCTGGCCTCATGTTAATATATTAATATTCAATATTCAATATTCAAAATGTGTATTGAAAATAAGAACAAGAACTGAAGATAAATTCACAGGGAACTTGAGAGTATAGGTGGTAAAATGTCTTTCTCAATTTCAAAATAAAGGCCTTTAAAAAGAGAATAAAAATTAATAATATTAGGACTGATGATAAATACAGATATCTTAGGGGCATAGAAATAAAGAATTATACTGAATAAGATTATGAACCTAAATTTGTTAATAAAATAAAGATCAAAATTCTTAAAAAATGTTATCTGTTAAAATCAAATTTTGTCAAAGAAGTTAAATTGATCATTGAAGTTCTACAGCATTGGAAAATATTTCTTTGTTTTTTTCTCCTCATTTTCACCAAAACTTGTTTCTGTCTATTTTGATGTTGACTATTCCTACAGGTATAAAGTGACACTTTGCTGTTTAGATTCTCATTTCCCTGAAGAAACAAAAACTTTAATCCAGAAAGGCATATACGTATCTACATTTAGTATAGCATTATTTGCAATAATAGCTGTAATCTTTAAACAACCCAAAAAATCTAACAGCAGATGAGTGGATATGGAAATACTTGTGCAAAAATACACAGCGATATATTGCACATCTAAATAAAAGAATGAAATCTTAAAGTTAAATACTACTGGAATGGAACTGGAGGAAGTTATGACTTAAGTTGAGTCAGAAAAAAAATAAACACTAGATGACCAAACTTATTTGGAGGATGCAAGGAAACAAAACAATTCTCAATGGAAACAAACTTGAGATAAGGTAAAGAAATGTGATTTGGGGCCGGGCGGTGGCGCTGGAGGTAAGGTGCCTGCCTTGCCTGCGCTAGCCTAGGACGGACCGCGGTTCGATCCCCCGGCGTCCCATATGGTCCCCCAAGAAGCCAGGAGCAACTTCTGAGCGCATAGCCAGGAGTAACCCCTGAGCGTCACAGGGTGTGGCCCCAAAAAAAAAAAAAAAAAAGAAATGTGATTTGAAAGCACTTGAGCCAGGCACTGATATAAAAAATGGAGGAGGGAAACTGACACTGGTGGTGGAAATGGTGTAACAACACTGCTAGTAAAATCAAAACAAATGTGAAAAAAAGAAGAAGAAATATATAAATATAAAGAAATAGACAAGGGCCAAAATACAGAGGGTAGGGTTCTTGCCTTGCATGTGGCCAGCTTGAGTTCCATATCTTACATACAATACATTCTCTGAGTAAAGCCAGTGGTAATTCCTGAGAGCCCTATAAACTGCTGGTGCACCCCACCACCCCAAATAAAAAAGATCTAATTGGGGTCTGAGCGGTGGCACAAGTAGTAGGTTGTCTGCCTTGCATGTGATAACCTAGGATGAACTGCGTTTCCATCCCCTGGCGTCCCATATGGTCCCCAAGCCAGGAGCGATTTCTGAGCTCATATCCAGGAGTAAGCCCTGAATGTCACCGGGTCTGGCCAAAAAAAAAAAATCTGATTTTTGCTAGTGAAATGGTGAGTAGAGGCAGTTTTGAGAAGGAAGTTTGCGGCTTCCTTCTCTACCTAATTTAGGTCACGGGGGGGGGGGGGGGGAGAATCCCTGGACTAATCTTAGACAGATGAAAATAAATTATAAAGCCCTGCACAGTACAGAATTTATATTTCACCAGCCCAGAAAGTCTTCTATTGAACTGCATTTGAAATCCACTGTCCACTTTTGCATGTCATAAGGGTTGATTCTTGCTGCCAGTATCTCTGAAAGAATTAACTCAAGCTGAAGCAACGAATTAGTATTTGTAGTGCAGAAAAGAACATTCTACACCTTACTTAGGCTTTTATAGTTTATTCCCTTGCCATCATAAAAAGAATTATAGGACAGGATGAAGTTAAACAGCTGATTTTAGAGATTATAAGGATAGGGAGAGAGATAGAACATGGATTTTTCAGGAAGTGGAGAATATCTTGAATGATTTTAGGAACATCTTGTACATGGATGTTCTTCAATTGCGTTGGACTGGAGTTTACTGTAAACATAAGAGTCAGGGCACTGTCTTAAATAAAGAACTTTTGGTGGTCCTACTTCATGTTCTTAACATAGCTATTTGTGTCTGATGAAGTTCATCTTGTTTTGAGGGACATAGCTTCTCCAATGCCAAATTTCACTTCAGTTTCAGACTCAAGGAATCTTATTCTAGTCAGTTCCTGTGTCCACAAATGGGTTTAGCAATAATTTTTCAATTGCTTTAAAATAACTGACAAAGAAATTTCTTCAAAACCCATATTCATTTTATTATATCCCAAGAACTCATTGCCCGAGTGGCCAATATGTACTTGCCTACTTGTTATAAGCATATCTGTATACTAAAGACATTCAATTAATAATATCCTTATAAAAATGTAATTTTAGATGAATTCACTGATAAAGTCTATCAGTGGAATTAAATTTATCAGTTAACTACATTATTTTCCAGAACCAGAAAGAAAATCTCTCAACTGTGATATCAGAAATATCTGGGTAGCAAAACAAAAGACAACACAAGAAAATAGTATAACAGACCAATATCTGTCATGAGAAAGACCAGAGACAAGCTCTTTCTTTTTTGTTTTTGTTTTTGTTTTTGGGTCATACCTGGCAGCTCTCAGGAGTTATTCCTGTCTCTATGCTCAGAAATCGCTCCTGGCAGGCTTGGGGGACCATATGGGATGCCGGGATTCGAACCACCGTCCTTCTGCATGCAGGGCAAATGCCTTACCTCCAAGCTATCTCTCCGGCCCCCAGAGACAAACTCTTTCAAAAAAATTTTTTCAACCGGGGCCGGAGAGATGGCGCTAGAGGTAAGGTGTCTGCCTTGCAAGTGCTAGCGTAGGATGGACCCGTTAGATCCCCCGGTGTCCCATATGCCCCCCCCACAGCCAAGAGCGATTTCTGAGCAACATAGCCAGGAGTAACCCCTGAGCGTCAAATGGGTGTGGCCCAAGAACTAAAAAAAAACCCTGAGCGTCAAATGGGTGTGGCCCAAGAACTAAAAAAAATTTTTTTGTCAACCATATTCGACAATGATTAAACTACTACTGAGGTATTACATTCATTTCATATATTTAAGTCTGTCTCAACATTCAAAATTAATTAATATCAATTAGTTAAGGAAGAGAAATCACATAAATATAGGAGACAGAGTAAAAGTATAGCGAATAAGATACTTGACTTGCTGAAGACCAACTGGAATTCATTTCCTGACACTCAATATTGTTCCTCGAAGCCACACCAATGTGATCCCTGAGCAGAGCCAGTAGCAAGCCCTGAGCAGTGCTGGGTGTGTCCCCAAAATAACCCTGCTCCCCCAAATGAAAAGTCACATAACCACATATAAAAGGAATGGATTGGATAAAAAAATTAAAGTAGTTAAATTACTTTTCAACTTGATAAGTATGATGAACAAAATTTAAATCAAATCCATTTTAATATTAAGAAACTTGAAGTTTGGTGCTGGAACGGTGATGCTAGAGGTAAAGCCTCTGCCTTGCAAGCACTAGCCTAGGACAGACAGTGGTCGATCTCCCGGTGACCCATATGGGTCCCCCAAGCCAGGAGTGATTTCTGAGCACATAGCCAGGAGTAAACCCTGAGCGTCAAATGGCTGTGGCCTAAAAAGAAAATAAAAAACACATAAAAACAAAACAAAACAAAACAAAAACAAAGAAACTTGAAGATATAAGTTTCCATATTTTTCCACTTTGAGTGGAAATAACTTCAGTATTGAGAAACTTGAACTTTGTCTCTTCTCTACTGCTTTTCAATATTGTTCCAAAACTACTAGTTCATATGATCAATAAAAAGTAGATCATCTTTAATAAAAATAAAACTATGTTTATTTATCAATGACAAGACTGTTACTGCAGAAAACATGAATAAAAACTATAATTAATCATTATAACAATTATTAATATTAAAATTCAAGTTAAATAATAATTTTCTTTTTTTTTTTTTGGTTTTTGGGCCACACCCGGCCTTGCTCAGGGGTTACTCCTGGCTGGCTGCTCAGAAATAGCTCCTGGCAGGCACGGGGGACCATATGGGACACCGGGATTCCAACCAACCACCTTTGGTCCTGGGTCGGCTGCTTGCAAGGCAAACGCCGCTGTGCTATCTCTCCGGGCCCAATAATTTTCTTAAATGTCAAAAACAATGAGTAGAATTTAAATTTAAAAATAGAAATACATTTACATTAGTACCCAAATAAATACTTATTTATTTAATGTTTTATTTATTTATTAAAATTTATTTATTTTAAGTTAACCTCTCAATATATGAATAAGATCTACCAAGAAAAAACTACCAAGAATAAAATCAATATAATCAAAATAAATATATATTGCATGCTCATATATAGGAAGAGTCAATATTGTAAAGAAATTTGTTCTTCCCAACCTATCTACAAAAGATTCAATATACGTAAACCAAAACCAAATCTCAAAAGAAAGTTTTGTGGATAGCAGTAAACTAATTCTAAATTTTAATTAGAGTAAAAACCCAGAGGAGACAACACAGTATAAAAGAAATTGAAATACTGACTTCTCTGAATTTTCGGCTTTATATAAAAAACAAAATTACTCCTGAGAAGGTGTTTTAGTGAAGAATAAACAAATAAATCAATATTATCGAAAAAATTCAGATAGATTCACATAAATTTGAAAAGTGGACTTGGAAAAATAAAGAAAAACTTTTTAATGAGTTTTTTTGGAACTATTGGGAATTTTCATGAAAATATAAAATCTAGACAAAGAACCCACACACTCCATACATATTGACTAAAAGGGAATCACAGACTTACATAAAAAATCCAAATTATAGACTTCTGGAAGATAACATAGAAGAAAATCTATTTAGGTTTAAAGTGAAAATTTTAATTAAAAATTGATTCTCCATTGTTATAAAAATAGATAAAAACTAAAAAATCTCTTCCTTAACCCAAACAATTATCACCATCATATATTCAATGTATATTCATAAGAGTATTCAAGCATAAAATTATTGAAATGGATATGTGCTATCAAATTTTCATCTTTGTGAATTTATATTTTATTATTTTACCATGCTCTTTTTTGTCTCTTGGTTTTATTTATTTTTTGGGGGGGGGTGGGTCACACCCGACAGTGCTCAGGGGTCGCTCCTGGCTCTACACTCAGAAATCGCTCCTGGCAGACTCACATATGGGATCCCAGCATATAGATGCTGAGATTCAAACCCCGTCTTTCAGCATGCAAGGCAAACGCCCTACCTCCATGCTATCTCCCTGACCCTCTTGGTTTAATTTTCTATGATATACTGAGAATTCAGCTTTTTTATATCACACTTTAAGTTACTTCTTGCGATCTTATTCAATATTTATCACATAAACTAGCTTTCATAAGTATCTGGCAGAAAAATTGGTGAATTCAATAAAATAACAAAGACTATTATGCTAAGTAGACTATTAGCCTTTTCTTTGTCTCATGTTTTTTTTTAATTTTTACAGTAATATTTCTAAATTATAGGAAATTATTACATTAAAATATAAGGTAGCATATATTAATATCATATATAAATTTCTAGAGCCTATTACATGTGACAAGCTTATCTCGTTGTTTATTGAACTGAAATTGCTGACTCAAGTACATTTGCTTTCTTGTTTATAAGTTGGTTTTCAGATTCATTGTAATATATACTTAAAGAATATCTATGAGGCAGTTAGTGATTTTTATTGAAGCTGGAGATTTTAACAAAGTTCCTTAAAATTTTAAAGATTTGAAGCCTGAACCTATAGCACAGCTGGCAAGGTATTTGCCTTGCTCGCTGCTGACCTGGAATCATTCCCCAGCATCCAATATGGTTTCCTGAGCCTTCCAGGAGTGATTTCTGAGCAGGGTCAGGAGTAATCTTTGACAAGTGTACCAACCAAGTGTAGCCCCAAACAAAACCACATAACTTGAACTATCTAGTTCTGCTTCTCAAACAGACGGGGATAAGGGAGGGTACCAGGGCCAACCAGATATATGATCACCAAGTAGTAAACTAGACACAGAGGGGACCACTTACTCTAGCAGCCTGGGGGGGTGAGGGTGGGGAATATGGGATGCAGGATGGGAACGGGGGGTGGAGGGAGGGCAAATTTGGTGATGGGAATTCCCCTGATTCAATGTTAATATGTACCTATAATACCACTGTGAAAGATATGTAAGCCAATATGGTCAAAATAAAAATTATTAAAAAAAAGACTCTGAAGGTTTAATAGAAAATTAAAATTCTTTTAGCAATTAAACTTCCATCACTTTTAAGAATTTAAGACAAGGACTCATTCCTGGTCCTAATTCTAGGCAGAGCCTTCTATGTCCTTTTATAATATAAATGAAGCCTCACTCTCAGTCATACTTTTGATAAGAATCCTGTTAGGTACCTTTAGCAAAGTATATCTTGATGTCTAATCAAGTACCTTTAATGTTATCTACTATGTAAATCACTTTAATGACAGTTTTCTATAATATATTCAGGATTAGGCCTGTATTCATGATAGTATCCCCTACTATAATAGTTTGAATAACATCTGGTATGAACCAATAATAACTAGTATATATAATTTATCTCTTTTATACTTATTGACCAGTAAGAAGTTTTCCAGTATCTTGAATAGTTTTTCACAAGAAAACAGAGAAATGAATTGTTGAGCTTTATTCTTTCTCCCAATACAGCTAAACTTAAGGTTTAGTTTTAATAATCATCAAAATATTCAAAAAGAAGAAAATAGTCATCTAAACTTTGTGCTATACTAAAGATCATGTTCTAAGATCATGTACTTTGAGTAATATCATGCTGACGTCTGTGAAAATAAACTCAATTAATTTGAACAAAATAATATTAAAACCAAAATTTCTCCTAGAAAAATAAGTTAAAATCAAATATGTGTCCTGTCTATAAAACCTCACAATAATAAAAAAATTATTATTTTGATTTTGGTTTTGCAGCCACACTAAGCAGTGATCAGGAATTCCTCTTGTCTTTGCACTCAAGAATTACTCCTGGCTGCTTGGGGGATCATCTATACTTCTGAGGAGTGAATCAGGGTTAGCTATGGGCTAGGCAAGCTCTATTAGTTATGCTCCTGCTCTGTATACCCTGGTAAAATATTTATTAAAAATATATTGTTAAATTACATTAAATTAAATGTAATAAAATTATTTAATGAAAATAAATTCACTAAAAAGATTGTAAATACAAATAAAATGCAAGTTTTTATAAGTAGATACAAAATATTCAATTAATGATTGTTTACTAAAATATTCCTGTTCCACTCATTCAGATTTTATTTGTCAATATCCAATGCATGTGTGTTTGTGTGTGTGTCTAAAAGAACTTGTCACATGGTTTGAGACTAAAGGCATCTTCAAGGAGGAAATACCACTGTTTAAAATGAGTAGATTCTGCACCTCAAAGGAAATAGTGACTGTGACACAAAAACCACCCATAGAAAGTGAGAAACTATTTCACCCAATACCCATCAGATGGATTCTAATACACTTTGGTCACAATAAAAATTATCTAAAAAAAAAAAAAGATAAATGAAGTACTGACAGAACTGAACAAGGAAAAAAAATCTAACCCATCAAAAAGTGGGGATTAGAAATGAATAGACACTTCCTTAATGAAGAAATAAAGATAGCCAAAAGCACAGGAAAAAAATGCTCCACATCATTAATTATTAAGGAGATGCAAATAAAAAAATGAGTTATTTCATGCCAAGTATAGTGGTACACATCTCAAAAAACAATCAGTGCTGACAGGGATGTGGGAAGAAATGAAATCTTCACTGCTTGTGGGAATGCTATCTGTTCTAGCCTTTCTGGAAAACAATATGAACATTCCTCAAAAAACTGGAAATTGAGTTTCCATATGATCCAGCTATACCACTTCATACCCTAAGAACACAAAAACACAATAATCTTCTCTGCAGGACCTATACATTTATTTATTTAAATAAATTTACTTAAATTATTTTAAATGTTCATTGGCATATATACACAATTTGCCAGAACCTGGAAACAACTGAGATGCCTGACAATAAAAGAGTAGCTAAAGATACTGTTGTACATCTACACAATGAATACTGTGCAGATCTTTGGAAAGGTGAAGTCATGAAATTTTCCTATACATGTATGGACATGGAAACTATTATGTATGTTGTGTGAAATAATTCAGAGGGAGAGAGATAAACACAGAATAGTGTCACTGATCTGTCTTATTTAAATAAAAATAAAAAATACTATGGTAATAATACCCAGAGGCAATAAAGGTGAGGCCAGAAGGAACAGTTTATGATATAAAGCTTACCACAAAGAGTGGTGAGTGCTGTTAGAATAATAACCACACAAACAACTATCATGATAATGATAGTGTGTGAGAGAAATATTATGCTTGTTGCTAAGACAGACAGTAGGTTGGGGTGGAAAGAGATGGGGAACATTTGTGGTGGGAAGGTTGGTTGAGGGGAGTGTACTTTTTTATACTGAAATTCAACTATAAAGATGAGTTTTTTTTCCATAGTGCTTAAATAAAGATATTTAAAAAATGAAAAACTTGGGTGCCAGAGTGATAACAGAGGTAGGGCATTTGCCTTGCACATGGTGACCTGGGTTCAATCCCAGTATTTCATATGGTCCTTGATCATGCCAGGAGTAACTTCTGGGAACAGAGTCAGGAGTAACCCCTGAGTAATGCCAGGTATATCCCCAAAACAAAAGAAACAAATAAGCAAAACAAAAAAATATAAACTAGATGTAATAACAATTAATAATCAATTTTATGATAATTAACTCTAAATTTCTTCTTCCAAATATTCATTCCTTCTCCCAAAACAAATTCTTTCTGACAGCTATGAATATCACATAAAATCTTATAATGTAGATCATATATATAATTCTAAAGACTTTTTAAAAATCATTTTTGTTTGTTTGTTTCTTGGTTTATGTTTCATAGCCTGCCGTACTCAGGGCTTACTCTTGGCACTGTGCTAAAGTGTCAATCCTCATAGTACTCAGGGTATATGGACAGTGCTAGAATTAAAATTTAGTGGGTTTTGCCCAAGTTAATTTCTGTGTTTCCTATTCAGTATAAGAAAACATATATACAATATAGAATGCTGCACTATTAAAAATATTTTAAACTCAATATCAGACTGAATGCTTTATCAAATTACATTTAACTTTAAAAATATTTAAATATGTATTTAAATATATATAATGTATACTTATATATTATATATTTTGAAAATATATATAATTTGAAAACTAACTTTTTTTAAAAGAAAGAAAGTACTTTTTATTTAAAAAAAATGGTAGAGATAGGATAAAGAATGTGAATAATGTACTCAGTAAAGTAGCTCAGGGAAGTTCAAGTGTGTGTACTACATATGAGGGCAAGAACACCATCAGCTCAGTAGAATAGTATGCTAATATATGGCAAGTTTAGTTAATGGAAATAATAGATTGTTTTGTAATTTGGGTACATAAAAGTGTACAGAATTTGCTATCTCAAGGGCTGTTTTGAAAGATAAAGTAGCTACAAATATTACTAAAATAAATATTCAATTGGTATTCATAAAAGTCAAAATATATTTTAGTCATGTTTAAGAAAAAAAGTGGTAATGTATTTTATATTAATTCAAAAACAGACATAAGTCATAAAATGTAAACCATGAAAATTTAACAGAACTATTAGAAAATAACTATATCAGGAAAATATATTCAAAGATAATACTGTAAATGTATTTAATGAAACATTGAATGTAACATTAATTTTTAGATAATACTGATTAATCAGATGATTAATTTTAATCTTAAATTTATGAATATAGTAAATTTGGATACAGGAAAGCATATATACAAAAATGTTTCATTTTGAAAGTAGTTACTTTTTATAGTGAGTTACATAAGGGGAGAATTAGGGCCATGGATTATCATTTCTTAGTATAAAATTTAAATTTGAATTTAGATTACAAATTTTCATAAACTAAAATTTTAAGGTAAAGAACTATTATGCAAGAATACCACCTGTATTTTATTGTATATCCCGTTCTATTATTATCTATTAATAGATAATATTAGATATTAATATTAGATATTATTAGATATATTAGATAATATTAATAGATAATATAAAATTTTAAGGTAAAGAACTATTATGCAAGAATACCACCTGTATTTTATTGTATATCCCGTTCTATTATTATCCCGTTTTTTCTATTATTTCATCTTTTTGATCCCAGTTAAACACTTATCTGTAAGAAAGTGTATAATAAGACCTCAGTTTCCTTGTGTTAAATTGCTATGTGAGATAGAAGCATGATGCTTCATTTTGCCTACTTCATATGTATTTCATGGTCAATATTACATTAATTATCCACAATAAGTCACCAATTGGTCAAAATTTGCATAAATCAACAATTTGCATACATTTCCAATTGACTTGAAAATGATTCTCATTGTTCTTGGTTATCTTGGTAAACTAAATAGTTTGTATTGTGAATTTGAAGAAATCAACCTCAAAAGAAAGGGAGTGAAGAGACAATAAAATTAGTAGAATACCCGAACTTAAGATCTATTAAGTCATCAACTATAATCTTCATCAAAAATATCTTTTAGGTAGTT
Organism: Suncus etruscus; assembly: GCF_024139225.1. Classification (NCBI taxonomy): domain Eukaryota; kingdom Metazoa; phylum Chordata; class Mammalia; order Eulipotyphla; family Soricidae; genus Suncus; species Suncus etruscus. Next base: position 69,346,461 of record NC_064852.1, on the reverse strand, counting down.
TACCTGAAGTACTGGCTGTCTCTACAGCCTAGTCATTATTAGGTCTTAGAATGAGTCTGACTATTATACTTTTTCCATAAAGTAGATAACACAGAAGTTAACATCTGTTTCATTTCATCCTTGAAGAATAAAATAAAAAAAAAAAAAACCAGAATTCTATAGCCACTGATGTGATGTTTGAAATTGCCTCTTCTGAGGATGTATTAGGTAGGGTGTTTGCCTGTGGACACATAACCTCAGTTCCATCCCTGACACTCCAGATTTGCCAGGAGTAATCCCTGAGTGCAGAGATGCTGTCAAGTTATGAGCATTACAGGATGTAGACCCCCAAAACACACACATAGAAAAGCCTATTTCTCAACTCTTCTTATAACATTAATACTAGTTAATATTAGTACTTACTAGTTAATTAATACTAATTTTTGACTTTTTAACTCAAAATGTATTTATTTTTAATAAATTGTACAATCATTCTTTTAAATGGTAATTTGATCTAATAACTAAGATAATTAATAGACATTAATTGGGGGATATACATTGATAAGATTTTCTTCAGGGAGATTTGCACTTTGAAAATTTCATTTGAGTTATTTTGATTTGACCTTGAAATTGTTTTTTTTTTATTTTCTTTTGCTGAATGGGAGATTCTTCAAAGCATCTTATTTTTCATATGAAATATATGAGATACTCTCATTAGGCTTGTTACCCTTAGACTCAATTTTGTTTTATGTTTAATTAGTCTCTTCATGGAATTGATAATATTATTAGAATATTTTTCTTAATCATTCAGCAGTTTTTATTCTTCCATAAATGAGTTTCTAACTATAACCATTCTGAGTGTTTGTTTAATATAAATGAAGCAAGTACTCCAGAAAAAAACTTCATTCATTACAACATGTGTGTATTTGTTACTTTTTATTCAACACACCTCTTAATCAGAAAGAAAATTTTAAACTTATTTCATTGTCATTTGACTTGCTAATTCATCTGTTAGGGAATAATTTCAAACTTTCAACTGAAAAGGAAGTGTCAGCAGCCTTTTGAAAACCTGCAGTTATAGAGAGGATCTGCAAATCATTCTATATTTTAATGGATTTTCTATTACTAATATGAGTTATCTAAAGATTTATTTTTATAAAATAATTTTTTCTGACACAAAATGAACCTCAAGTTGCTAAAGTTGTGATGGCACTTTGTTTTATGCTAAGTAAATGGAAAGATTAGAGTTTTGAGAGTAATAATAACAGTAGACCATTTTCTAACCCCTTTTTTTAATATTGAAAGAAGCTGAAGTCTTTTCAAAGCATAGCAGGCATGCTTTCTGAAATTAGGCTGGAAAACATTTTTAGGTGGACTCAAAATTGTATATATAGGTAACATGGAAAAGAGACAAATTTAGTACATGTTGCCATTTCTGTAGAAATGCTCAGAACATTATTGTGTGTGCACATGGAAGTTTTTAAAAAAAATCAGTATCCCATTTTACGTATTTTAATTCTTTCCACATCAGTCACAGATATATTTTAATGGATTATCAATGTATTTACATGCCAATCCCCTGGACATATTTTTCTCAACAGCCATTGGTACTCTACATTCTTATAATAGTTTAAAACTTATATTCAATGAAATTATTATCATTACACCTGATGAATAAGCACAAAAAGTTGTCAATATTTTGAATATTCCATCTACTTCTGTAAAAAAAATCTTGACTTGTACTTGTGCTACTACAGTACAGTTTACCAAAATAAAGGTGAGGAAAAAAATAAATTAGTTAGACTAAATATTATACATTTAGATATTTTCAGGAAATAGTACTAATAATGCAGTACTCTTACATAGTAGTATAAGGATATGTTTATGTTTATCCTAAGGATATGTTTATCCTTATGTTATACTATATATGGAATATATATCCTATATAATATATATCCTAAGGATATAAATTCTTATATATACTATATGAGATATATACTATAAAATATATGTACATATAATACATACATATTCTATACATATATAAAGATGCATATATATATATGTTCTCATTATATATACAATATTTGATATATATCTGTATATTATGCTACTTATATTGTGTCATTATTGCTATTTTCCTAGAAATATCTAAATGTATAATATTCATTCTAACTAATATATTGAATATATATCTATAAATTAATATATATAGATATAGTGGAGGCTTTGATTGCTTTTGTTCAGCAATTATTGAAGGATAGCTATAATTTAAATAAAAATTGATTTGGTCTTTTTGTCATGTTATCTCTTAAATCAAAGAATATCTTAGAAGAACCCGTATTCTGACAGCCACAATATAAAATGAGTTAATATTATATTCCCAAAAGAGAAGGGGAAATTTTTGCTCAGCATTCCATTTGAGCCCAGTAAGAGGGGGCTCCTCCAAGAGCAGCTGGCTGGAGTGCAGTGATTAATAAAAACAGCTAGAGGGAGACAGAGCACCTTCTCTGTGTCCCATAAAAGCTGAGCAGGGGACTGAACACTGGAAAGTGGCATACCAGTGATGACACCCGGCGCCTGGATGAGATACGGTGCTCAGTAACTCAGCTCCTCTGTTTGCCCTGAAAGATGAATCAGGACAAGCAGAGGACTGAGTAGTGATGACTGGCAGCTGGATGGAATGCAGTGGTAAGAGGGGGGTGGATCACAGGTCCCTGTAGCTGGAGTAAGTTTCAGCATACCATATACAGCATATAAGATGACCCCAGACTTTTAAGATAAAAAGTCGTCTTATATGCTGGAAAATACAGTTTTGCTCCACTTATGGCACAGCAAATGGCAAACATCAGTGCTTGTCTTCTTACATAATCATCATATTCCATTGAGTATACATTCTACAATTTTTTTGCCATTGTTCTGAGTTACACCCATGATATTCAGGACTTAATTCTCTCTCTCTCTCTCTCTCTCTCTCTCTCTCTCTCTCTCTCTCTCTCTCTCTCTCTCTCTCTCTCTCTCTCTCTCTCTCTCTCTCTCCATTTAGGAATCACTCCTGGTGTGTTAGTCACTATAATAGTTGTTGGAGATTTACCTTGTGCAACATTTTGCTGCCTTTTTAAGGGAATGGTTTGCTTGAAGGATTGTCTTCCAACCTTTGACTTTGAGTAAATGTTATTCTTTTTTTCCTTTTGTTGTTTTTTGTTTTTGTTTTTGTTTTTGTTTTGTTTTTGTTTTGTTTTTTGTTTTTGGTGAGGAAACACCCAGCAACTCTAAGGGGTTACTCAAGAAATAGCTGTTCTCAGGCTCAAGGGACCAAAATGGGATGCCAGGAATTGAATCCAGGTCCATCCTGGATTAGCTGCATGCAAGACAAATGTCCTTTCTTTGTGCTATCTCTTCAGCCTAGCGTATATGTTATTCTGACAATACCAATGTGTTTCTCGCAGGTAGAAAAATGTTGGATTCAATTTTCTTATTCATTTTGCCAATCTGTCTCTCTTAAATGGAATATTTAATTCTACTGATAGTAAGAAATAATTGCCATGAGAAATATTTTGCCAGTAACTTGGTTACTGTTATTGTGTTCAGAAATATGTATAGATGTATATAATCATTTTCTGTTCCATGTTTTTTATGTGAATTCCTAGGTCATATGAAAATTGTACTCTTTGTTTTTATGAGCAACCCTATAATCTTTTTTTTGGGGGGGGGGTTCACCCAGTGACGATCAAGGGTCACTCCTGGCTATATGTGCTCAGAAATCGCTCCTGGGGAGGAAACCATATGGGACACCAGGGAATTGAATCAGGGTCGGTCCTAGATTAGCCGCCTGCTAGGCACATACCTAACTGCTTGCACCACTGCTCTGCCACCCCATAATATTTTTCAAAGAGATAAAACCAGACACATCCAACAATAATGATTAAGCATTCTATTTTTTCTTCAAAATATCCCAGTAAACACTTGTTTTTGATCATTTTAACATATTCCATTCTCAATGATGTGAGATGATGTAATGTAATTTAAATTGAATTTCACTGAGAATAAGTGAATAAGATACATTTTTATAAGCCTGTTAGAAACATGTTTATCTTCCTCAGGGAGTCTGTTCATTTCTCCCTGTTTCTTTTGTATAGGCTATTTATTAGTCTTGTTCTTATGCCTGTGAGAGCTTTATATGCATAATATATTAACCATTGGACTTACATATGATATGACTTTTTTATTTTATCATGCAAAAACCTTGATTTTAATTATTGTATGGGCCTTGCACATAGGAACACATGGCTTATTCCTCTCTGTGTTTTGGGATTACATCTGGCAAGGTTTGTGGAACTATATGTGGTGTTAGAAGTGGGCTTCATTGGCAAGATGCAAGGCAACCACTTTACCTGCTGTACTATCTCTCTGGCTTTCCAAACATTTAATTTTATTTATTTATTCTGGCATCACCTAGAAGTATTCACGTTATGTTCTCAGGGTTTACTCATGGCCGTGTTCAGAACACCATATGGGATGCTTGGTGATTGAACTTGGATCAGTCATGTGCAATATAAAGTGCCCCACCGACTATGCTGTTGCTCCAGTTCCCAGAATAAATTTTAATTTATAATGTTCCATTTTTAAATATTGTTTCTAGCATCTTTTGTCAGTGGAGTCTAGTTATTAAAGCTCCATTTGGGACTATCTTGAAAAGTGCTGTCTAGATTTTTTCAAATTTTTATATATTATGGTCAAATGTACATGTATTTTGTTTATCTTGATTTGACTTTGTTGTTTTTTATGAAATATGGATGGTTTCATTTTTATGCCTATGTCTATTCAGTTTTCTTAAAAACAGTTCTTGAAAAGTTTTCCTTGATGTATGTCATGTACCTACTGACTTTACCATGTAGTAATATGCATACTGTATTACCATGTGTATATATGGTATATAGATCATATAAATCAACATTTATCTATGAGCTCTTAATTCTATGCTATTTATCTAAAAGTATTTTTTTCAGTACCATAATTATACAGTGTAATTTAAAGTAAGAAAATCCAATGCTTTTCATCTTCTTTTCTTCAAAATTTCTTTAACTATACTGGGACTTTTATGATCCCAATCAGACTTTACTAGTTTTTTTTCCAAGTCCTTAAAAATATAAGAAAAATTTCACTGGGAATTTAATTAAAACTGTATATTTTGGACACCATGGTCATGTTTTACAAATTAATAATTCTTCCAACTCATAAAAATGGGATATTCTTTCACATTTATTTCTTTCAATAGTGATAGGTTTTTGATTCATAATTCTTTCACATTTTTGTTAAGCTGAACCTTAATAATTGATATTTTTGAAAGTATTTTAAATGTGGTTGTCTGTCCTAATTTTTCTCTTCTAGTTTGTTATTTGCCTATAGAACTGCAGCATTTTTCATATGTTGATTTTTGTAGGCAGAAATTTTGTTTGCATGACTTGTTTCTTTTCTGTGCTCTCTATATGGTTGAATGTATCTGCTGTTTTAGCATAATCCAAAGTTAAGAACTCATTAACCATTTATTTCTCCCATCAAATCCCTTAAGGTCAGCATTATTTTAATATTTAAGCATCTATATTCCATTGCTTTTCTAGCCTTTGCATTTTATGCTGTGATACTCATATTTTGTTTTTATACTACTCTCTTTGCTGACATTCAGAAAAATATGAAATTAATAACATTTAAAGTTATTGTAATTATTCAATTGTAATTTAATATCCTAAATTGTTATTGTATTAGAAAGTACTTTCTGATATTGGCTGCAATATTCTAAGATTCTTCATTAAAATGAAATGTAAAATTATGAATATATGAAGCTATATATCTAAACCTATATTTAAGTAAATAAATACTATTCCCTTATTATTATAGTTTGTAATTTATAAATTGTTCAAAGATACATTCTAAAATCAGTGGACTATTTTATCTTCCTTTGAAGACTACTTTGTAATTATATATGCATGTATATATGCTTTCTAGAAAAATGAAATAATATATTGCATATATTATTCTCAATAAGCAGATTTTCTATATATCTTGTAATTCCAGAGATATGCTTAAAAGTATTCTGAATATATATTATTTTTGCTAAATTTCATATGAGTTCAAAATATTTACCTGATTTTGATATATATTTTCAAAAATATAATTAAGATTTATGTTTGTTTGTTTGTTTTTGAGCCATACCCATTGACTCTCAGGGGTTACTCCTGGCTTTGTGCTCAGAAATCGCTCCTGGCTTGGGGGATCATATGGGATACCAGAGATCAAATCCAGATGTGTCGTAGGGAATCCACATTTAAGGCAAATGTCCTACCACTCCAGCAATATAAATAAATTAAGATTTATTAAAAATATTCATAAACAAATTTTTATAAATAAAAATTAATATTTAAAAAACTTTAATAAATTGAAATTTTAAAACAATTACTATATCAGTATGAATTTAAGAGGAACCAGTGGGGCCATAGTCTTAGTACTGGGTAATGCACTTGCCTTGTAAAAGGCTGACAAGGGTTTGATCCCCACTGCCAGGACTGATTCCTGAGTGCATATCCAAGAGTAACCTGGAACATAAACTGGATGTGATAAAAAAAAAATGAACAAAAAATGACAGAAAGATAACTGACCTATTATTAAAAGTTAGTTTTCATAATATTTTCTATTATATTATTAATTGTATAGATTAACTTTAAAAATAATAAAAATCTATCCAAGATAAAATAGCAGGCATATTGAAAAGCCTTTTGTTTTAATATAATAGTTTGTCCATTGTCATGTTTTTTATCATTATATTAAAATATAATTATGAAAATTAAATTTCTCTCATAGTTAAAAAGTTTGAGCAATCTTGTTATGTTTTTAAATTGACTATGTGAAATATGTGTAGAAAAGTTTTGTTTTTAATTTGATTACAAAGGCCTATTATTATTGTCCTTTTATCTGTTGAAACAACTGTAATTCTCTACTAAGCTATGAAATATTTTTATAGTTTCTTAATAATTTACTAAGGCTCCTTCAGTGTCAGTTGTTAAGGATTGCCTATTATCTAACTAACTGCAAATCTACTACAATTCTGGAAAATATGGTGGCAAATTTTGAAAATTCAATCAATATTTTGACTACATTAGTTAATTCAATTTTATTTTTTCTGAGAATTTCACTTGAGCATGTAAGAAGTCATTACATTTATTTAAAACCACTTTGGTTTAATGCTATAAATTAATACTAGAAACATCTGAAATATAGATGTGCATTTATTACAAGCAAAGTTCATCTCTTTCTGTTTTGGTATATTTACTTTTAGATTTGCCTTTTAGTGTATATTAATTGCTGGATTTTTTTCCATCATTAATTTGATGTTTCAGTATAGACCATGTTTCACTGAAACATCTTACAATAAAATGTACTGAAAACCATGCTGTTACATATTAATTAATATTAACAATCTCAAGTAGTAATTTTATGAATATAATTAAAAAGAAGCATATCTAAATAACTTTGCTTTCTAATACTATATTAGTCTCAAATAGATAGTATCATACTATGTCTCCTTATGCATTAACTTGTGTTCATCTTTAAATGTGTATTTTATTTTATTTTTTTGTTTGAGAACCACACTCAGTAGTCCCAAAGCCTCCACTCAAGTGGTAGGTACTGTAGTACTAAGTCCTTCTTCATGTTTCTATGCTTAGAAATCATTTTTGCAACATTTTTAGGACAATTTGCAATACAGGGGATTAAATGGAGTTGATCGTGTAAAAGAAAGGATCTTAATCCCTGCACTATCCCTTTGCTTTCTACAACAAAGGATTTTTGCTATTCAATCTGATATAGTTTACTTACTAAAGCACATCCAATGAATAAGATAGTCTTGAATAATTACCTGCCAATTATATCTGCAGGATATATATATAATAATATAATGCTCAATGACTTCACAATGAACTCAAATGCCTCTTTAATCTGTTCTTTCACACAGGTTACTCATGCATATTCAGACCTGTGTGATCAGCCCAGGAAGTATTATAACTACCAAGGTCTATTGACCTTGAATTCCTGTTACCACTAGGAGCCCATCTTTTTTTCCTTCTTCACATATCTCAGGTCACTCACAATCTTTTAGTTTAGTCTCCTCAAGTGTGAATGAATTTTTCACACAACAATAGTTTGGCACTAAAAGGCCATATTTTTGGTCACATCTCTAGGCTCCTTGGAACATCATTTATTTATGCTCCTGGTTACATGAAATTTTGTAATTCATAAAATTCAACAGTCTTAATAGCACTTGATACAGACCTGCCACTTAATTGTACCTTCAAATACCTAGGTATTTTCTAGGTAAATCATTAGGCACCCATGAATCATTACATATGATGGCAGAAAATTACCACTCTAACTTGGTGCTTTAGGCTCACACAGTCAAGCCTATGGATGGTAAACAGATCTTTTCTGTATAATCATAGTCACAGAAGGAGTTAGTACACAAAATCTTCAAGTAAAGTACAAAATTACCTAGGCAATATAGCTTCGGAGCATTCACTGAAATTCTGAGTCACAGCCTATATAAACTAAGTCTGAGACCAGTCACTAAGATATTAGCAAATTTGAAACCTGGGAGACAGGTTTCAGTAGAACTTTTCTCTAGAACTGGATGCTGTAGATATAGAGCACTCATGTCTGCAGTCTTCATGAACAACAATGACAGTTATAGTCACTGACTTAAATTTACCTTTGGTTTATCTCTCTCCTTTATTTCACAAATCTAGCTAACAATCATTTTTTCTATTTTTTGAAAATGTATCTGTAGTTATATAAACATTTAAATCTTTTATATATATATATAAATATATATATATATATTTATTGAGTTGTTGTGTTCCTAGGGTATATTCCTAGTAGTGGTAAAATAGCTGGATCTTATGGAAGCTCGATTCCCAGTTTTTTGAGGAATTTCCATAGTTTTTCCATAAACTAGATTACATTCCCAGCAGTGAATTAGAGTTTCTTTCTCCCCAATTACCTCCAGCAGTGATTTTCTTTTTGTGTGTGGTATGTGCCAGCCAGTCTCTGTGGCATGAGATGGTATCTCATTGCTGTATTGATAACTTGTTATGTGGAGCCCTTTGTTATGTGCCTTTTAGCCATTTTTATTTCTTCTTTGAGGAAATATCTGTTCATTTCTTCTCCCTACATTTTGATGGATTTAGATTTTTATTTCTTGTTGATTTCTGTTAGTACCTTTAATATCTTAAATATTAGCCCCTTATCTGATGGGTATTGGTTGAATTGTTTCTTCCATTCTGGGAGTGGCCTTTGTAATCAAGTCATTATTTATTTTGAGGTGCAGAAGCTTCTCAGTTTAATATAGTACTATCTGTTTAGCTCGGCTTCCATTTGTTTGGACAGTGATGTTAATCGCAAATTTTAATTTATTATTTTCTTTAACTTTAACACCATTTGTTTGTGTACAATGATGAACAACTTAGGTTATTTTTTCTTAGGCTATCATTTACCTATGATAATGATTGTTGTCCAGCCTTTCAGTTTGAATATGTTTATTGTGGGTTCAAGTGTCCTTTTTTGGTAGTAGGACATTGTCATTTCCTGATTTGTTCACTTTGTGCCTTTGATAGAAAGTTAAATATGTAATAATTGTGGCTATTATTTTGTCTTCCTTCAGTAGTTTATATTCATTTTCTGATATTTTGATAAAATTATTGTTTATTTTTGTAGAGTTCTATTACTGTTATATATTCAATATATTATTCTGTATATTCTATATATTATAAGTATGATAACAGTACTGTATTCAATCAGCAGTGGACAAATATCTCATACTAGTCTTTTAATTCTGGACATTGTGTCCTTTGATTAGAGAAGTTTCTTAATTTGATATAGTCTTATTTTTTTTTTCCTTTTTTTTTTTTTTTTTGGTTTTTGGGCCACACCCGGTAATGCTCAGGAGTTACTCCTGGCTATGTGCTCAGAAGTTGCTCCTGGCTTGGGGGACCATATGGGACACCGGGGGATCGAACCGCGGTCCGTCCAAGGCTAGCGCAGGCAAGGCAGGAACCTTACCTTTAGCGCCACCGCCCGGCCCCCGATATAGTCTTATTTTATTAAAATTTTTGTTCCGTTTGTTTGGCAATTGGTTTTAAAAAGTTGAAGATGCCTATATGTTAATGTAATAAAGTGTTATGCTTTTTAGACTGGAGAATATTTCTGCTATTATCTGTTCAATCAATCATTTTGACCATTCTCACCTACCTGTCTTTTTGAAGTTTCTAAAGATTGGAGTTGAAATCTTAAAACTTGAAGTTCATCTTATCATTGTTTAATAAATATCTTACATTTTATTTATTCCAAAACCATCTTTTTTGTTACTTTTTCTGTATGTTGCTGTGTACTACATATTGAGGTCATTAATGCTGCATGGCTGCTTCAGTTCTGCCATTGATTCCTATGACACCTTCATACTATTTTAACAATATTTTTATTTTGTCATAAATATTTATTCATTTATTAAAAGAGAGGATCTCTTCCATTGATTTTCTTATTTTAGAGAACGTAGAGATGATTGTTTCTCTGAAATCATTCTTGAGTAGTGTAAAATAAGTATGCTGATGTACTATAGGACTTTCCAGTTCTGTCCTGAGTGTTTGTGCAGCTCTATTACTTCTTTTTTTATGCCATCTAGGATGCAATCATGTAGTTCTAAGTTTCTGCTGGTCTTAAAAAAACATCTGCTAATCCTTTCTGCAGTAGGCCTAATCAATTTATTTGATATTTTGTAACAAATGTCTTGTAAGGAATTCTTAGATAAAAGATCAGTGCTATAACTGTGACTTTGATTGGTGTGCAACTGTATGACAGGACATATGTATTGCTGATGCTTTATAGTTACTATATAGCTTGACAAAATTTGTATGTTCTCTTGCTGATCTAGAACTCACAGTTACTTTTATATGAAAGTTGATATGGTAGGTATCACAGCCCAAATAAATTGGATGTTAAGTGGAGATAGTATTTCTGTATATCCAATTACAACTTCTTAGAAAGCTGCTTTTCGGTGTACTTTTTGGTATGTTTGTTTTTGGGCTAAACCCAAAGTAAACCCAGGGTTTACTACTGGATCAATGCTCAAACAAGACAACCACCTTATCCACTGAGCTATCTCTTGGACTACAGTGGACAGAATTTTACATTCAATGGTTGCAGTTTGAAAATGTCTACTCTAAACCATGAGTTTTAGGAGAGGGTTCACCTCCAGTGAGTCTGCTAACTATTGCACCTTCTAGGATGGCAGCCCCACATTGCTTTTTTGAGAATTATTATTCCCAGCACATTCATGCCTACAAAATCACATGGTCTGTTCAATGCACTGTTAATTTCTAGTCTAATTCTCATTTGATAGATGGTGGCACAAAATTGAACCTTTTGGGATCCTTTGATCCCAAATGTTTTTCAACCTTTCAAACTTGCAAATTGAGTTTGGAAGACCAACTATGGGAGAGCTTCCTTGTCTTTGAGCTGAATGCAGGTAAAGGGCTGAAGATTATTTGGTGACTACTGAAAAGAGGACCTATCTGAATGGATAAAAATTGTGAATTTGTTAAAGTGGAGCTGAGATGCTAAGACAGTTAGATAGAGCTTAGATTGATAACAAGATTGGATATTTCTCATCTCATTAATGATTATTCCTTCCAGTTTGAAAAAGGTGTGGTTGCACTATCCTTTTTTTTTGGATTTAGGATGGCCTGTAATATAAGTACTAGTATAAAACAATATTGGGTAAAGCCTAAGTCTTATTTTCTCAGCATCTTCTGGTTGGGTAGGAGTAGGGGCAGGGCTTAGCTCAATTTGAGAGCCTGTCAATAAAAAATTGATACAGTCACTTTGTTGGTCAAATCTCACCTTGGGAATGTCTGTTCTTTCCTTATACCTAGAGTTGGAGCCCACAGAACTTTTTTGGAGATTAATTTGTTTTTGAGTAGCATAAAAATGATGTACTAGAAGACTTTTGGTTTCATTCCTTAGACTAGTATTTTCTGTCCATTAGAACTTATCAGTTCCTTTTTATCTTTCAGTCATAATTCCTCTTTTCACCTTGGGGAAGAATTCTTAGCATATATATTTCTTTCTACTGAGTCTCTGAAAGATGATGGTTATTTTCTCCAGCGAATTTTACAGTGAATTATCTGTGTGGTGATGTGCTTATTCTGGTATTTTTGTTTGTTTGTTTGCTGCCATAGAAACACTCATAGAACTATTTTTGGACATCATGACCCTAACATCTAAAGTGAAAGATTTAAGCAAGGCTGAGTAGACTTTAATCAAAAGATACTTTGCTGTTTCTTAAAACAGGTTAAACATAAATATTGTATAACTCTGAAATTCTTAAATAGATATCCAGTGGAAATAAAAACAATACCTCTCCACAATGTTTAAACATTAAATTTCGATGATATATTAGATACCTACTTGTTGGAAAAATTAAATTCTCTTCACTGACTGAGGATACATAGATGTAATGTGATCAGGTAGCATGAATGCACTTTAGAAACATTATGCTGAATATGAGAGGTACAAAAAGCATGCATTTAAGATAAAAAAGCATATAACCCCCACTGGATACTTAAGAAAATTAAAACTTTAGTGGTAGGCATAGTGTGGTTTATTTCCTCTGAAACAATATTAATTTTAACTGAATTATATTACATAAAGTATTATTGGTTGTCAACTATATGATGAAAGTAAATTATTTAATTTTGTCTAACATAGAGTATGGGAAATCAAGATAAATTAAAATGACTCCTAGTGACTTGACTACTTACTTATTTTTAGGGTTAAGATTATATATTTTTAGCTTTGATTGTGATTTGTGAAAAACTCAGAATAAAATCCCCCAAATAAAATCTTTTGTATGCTTTAAATGAATACATGTTATAATTAGTTAATTACATAATAATAAAGTTTCCCAAAATTATTAAAGTTATTTCTATCATTTTTTATATAAAACAGAGGTGGAGGAATCATACTTTGGTAGTTAAGTGGAGTTATCATTATGGATTAAAATCAAAATGACAGTAACCTTATTATCTATATTCTGTAGGATGTTGCCATTTTTAAATGTCCTATTTCAATTGCTTTTTGTGCAGTTGTATCTGTTATAGAATAGAGACGTTTGTTTTTTACAATCAGAGAACATAGACCTATTCATTAATCCTTTCCTTATATTGTCTTGATACACATTGTTTTTCAGATTTTCTTATCCAAATTTATATTTGCAAGCTTATTTTTAATTAAAAACAATTGTACTTAACAAGAACAACTGCAAAAAATCTGTAACTATGAACTTATTTCTCTGTTAGTATATTACCTTACGCAAAAATTTTTGCTGTATGCAAAAATGTAGGCAAATACTTTAAATTACTTCATGCAAAAAATATTACTTTAAAAGAGTTCAAATTCTCTATTCTTATAAGCTCACAATAACTGCCTGATAATGTAGCACTATAATGTTGCTCTTATATGTGTACTATGTTGAAGAGGTATAAACACCTTCCCAAGTCTGATAGATTGAGTCCCACTCCTGTCCATTGGTAGCTTTTTCTATTTGACAAGGTGCATCACATTTATAAGCTTCTCTTCAATATCTTTTTATATTTGAAAAATTGGAAAAAATAGAATAGTCCTCACTGGATACTTAAGAAATTTGACACTTTATTGTTAGGCATAGTGTGAGTTGTATCCCCTGGAAACATGAACATTTGCACTTTTGTAAAGCAGTATTGATACAAAATAAATTTGAAAAAATGGATAATTAAAAAAAGAAAATTATTAAAGCAAATACTGTGCTTCATGTGAAATATTCTCTGTGAATGACATCAGTCATTACATGTAGTAACCGTTACTATAGGTGTCTTATTCTAGATATTAAACATCTCTTCAAAGTGCTTCTCAAAAATGCTTTAAAATAGCATGTATATTAATCTATAAACATTTCACTTTAAATACTTCTTTTGTAATAAATTTTTGAGATTAATTTAAAAGTAAAGGTACAATGAGCTCATATAGAGAATTTTAACAAAATTTTATGAAATAATAAGCTTACAAAAAATAAAAAAATGTGCTTGGCTTAAAAATGCCTGTTATTTGTCTTAGAAACCATTTACAGAAACACATGTTTTCTTCTCTTTATTTTTTCTCTTAACCACTGTACTAGGGAAAATTGTGAACTGTTAGTTGTGAAAATCTGCTAACATTTTAAAGATAACTATCATTCTACATTTTTAATGTTCCTCCAAATGCTATTGCACTATCATACCTGTTATTTAGTTATATTTGGAATGTTAGTACTTATAGCTTCTTAATAGACCAAACATATCACACTTCTATTTCCTGGAAAAGGTACTATAAAAATATCATTTTATGCAGATGTTTCTTCATACATTGGTATTTTAGTGCGAAATGCAGACAAGTGTTTTTGATAGTTTTTAAACATAGCCACATATCTTTGGAAATATTTACACATTTAAAAAAATGATCTGCAACTTTTCATTCTTATGCAAAAAATAGACTACTCAACAATTTTTCAATCAAAAAAGCAATGCTCTGTAGACGTTTTTGACCAAATATCTATAATTAAATTTATTCTCACAGAGATAGTAGGCAAAGCAGGGTTGTTATTTGGTAGACGTTTATAGCAATCATATCAAACTGTTTTTAGTAATATATGGATGTAAATGCAACATAAATTATTCTAGTGAAAATATGCTAATTTCAATATTTTAAATTTAATATATTAATTTTTATAATGCTAAAATCTGGGAATATGTGAATCTTCTAAGCTCTAAAATAACAACAATAACTGTTTATGAATTTTCATTCTTTAATGTCTCATTCTGGCTTATGGGATTACCTATCTTTATTATCTTTAATATTCAATGTCTTCTGCACTACAAACCTCTTTATGAAATCACTCATCCTCATAGCATTTAATGAAAAATGGGAACCTTTAAACTAATGAAGCTTACAAGTCTATTTTAATTCCATACCTAATTTTCTTTGGATATTGACAGAAAACACTTTTGTAGAGGAAAAATATGTAATATATCTTTCTACTCTTAAGTCATTTTCCAATTACACTTCCAGTAGTAAAGGTCTACACATGCCAAGCCAAAATTGTAACAACTTGTTTAAAGCTCAGGGTAAGGACAGACTATTTTATAAGCCAAAGTAGCTCCATTTAAAAATCTACCAAATTTTGTAAACCAGAATTTATTTATTCATTTATTTATTCATTTATTTATATTTAAAGCATTGTGATTTGCAAACATATTTACAATTAGTTTTAGAAATACAATTTTGAATCTCTTAGGCCACGGGAATTCCCTTTCTTCCCCAATGCTTACTGTGCCTATGCAAAAAAAAAAAAAAAAATGAGGGGAACACCAAACCCTACCACTCTAGCACCCATACTTTTTCTTGTTTTGTTTTGATTTGTTAGTTTTTGACTTTATTTTTCTTCTCTTTTTTCTTTCACTTTAATCATTCTTTTTCACTCTTGTGGTTATTATTTAGATTTATTTTTATTTTCATTTGCTGGGTCCATTATTTCTTTTTTTCTTCCATTTTTTTCTTTTTTTTTCTCTCTTTCTTTTTTTGGTAGTTGTCACCAAATTTTTTCTCCCCTTTTTCTTATCCTTTTTATCTCCAATGACAGTGGAATAGATGTTCAATCTACAACAAGCCACAAGCTGTAAAGTGGAGACCAGTTGCATTAGCAATCTGGGGGGTAGAGGTGGGAGATATGGGATGCATACTGGGAACAGGGGCGGAGGGAGGACAGCACTGGTGGTAGGAATGCCCCTCATTCATTGTCACTATGTACCATAAATGATGCAGTGAAAGATTTGTAATGCACTTTGGTCACAATAAAAAAAAAAAAAAAGAAATACAATTTTAGCACCAATCCAACCATTTGTGTCAATTTACCTCTACCAATGTTTCCAGAGTTTTTCCTATACCTTTCCCAAAAAACCCCCCACTTTAGGCTATATCACATGATTTCTCTGTTGTTAACTCTGGTTTGTACATTCAGTTCTGTTCTTCCTTAATAGCACCAGTAACCTGAATCTCCTTGTTCCAATAATTTCACACGTTTTTCTGCTTCTGCATTATATATTTTTCATTCTACTCATTATATTCTGGAGCCAAGAGTGTTCTAGACAGCCTTCATTTAACCCCCATGCATACCACAATAAAGTTAAAAAAGGAAAAGAGAGATAATGTGTACTTTTTTAAAGTTACATTTTGTCTAGACTCAGGTCAAAAAAAGAGAGTAAAAGAAATTACTCTTTTGCATAGCTTCATTTGAGACAAAATGGCATCAGTAACACTCCATTTATTCTATGTCATACAATATTCAGTTTTTGCACAGCAATATGGGAGACTAGGTCCCTAACCTTCTCTTTCAGAATCCATTAATATTAATAGTCTGAATAATAGGTATAAAAAAAATCTACCCTGACTCAAGCAGCCAACCTATTTTCATAGGCTCTGATTGATATTCTCAACTAAGATTCTGCTGCAGTGTTTCTATTCTACCACTTAACTGCTTGTTGAAAAAAAATGAATTAAGTTAATTTATTTTGCTAACAATTTTCATTATAAAATATGGTAATAAGAGTTTTTTAGGTAGCAATTTTTAAAAATATGTTACTTAAATCAGTAGAAGTATACACTGTGATTATAATAATATAATTGTTATATTGTGATTATTATTGCACATATTTTATTTGCTTACATCAAAATTTAAAGGAATAAATGACATGAAATTAAAGTTTTCAAAAAGTAAAAATCTCAAGTGTTCTAGAAGAACTTCAGAATTGACACTTTTTCATAAATACAGCAGTAGTCATCATGTGGCATAAATTTGTATTTGGTTTACATTGAAATAAATAAAAAGATATTATAGAATATAATTAAAATTACATTTCCTAAACCAACTTTCTCTTTCACTTCTTATTTTCTTTTCTTCAGTTCTGATTCATTTGCTTTCTTTTAAATAACATATTAGAAGAACAAGTTTGGGCTTATTAGATTCAACTTGTTAATTAAATAATTATTAAAAATACTCTTAATTTAGAATCCTATATTAATTTGTATTTTTGAAAGGTAATGTCTGAAATATATTGCTTGACCTCTACTGGCCTTTCTCTATGAATTTCAACTTTATTTATGATAAACCTTCATTATAATATTCAGAACCATTTCAGTCCTGGTTTATTTCCTCTCTGATGAATTAACTACATATATATATATATTAAATATATATGATATATATTAAAATAGGTGAATATTGCATTTATTTACTAAATTCAAGTTAAATAAAAAATGCCATGATAGTTTTTATGAACTGATTCTGAAATTTCATAGTTCATTATTAACTTGATAAATATCTTTTCAGGACTAGAATAAGAAAGTCCTCACTAAATGTGTGTTTATTATTAATTAATCTTTTTTAAGACTTTTTTTTGCTCCCAACCTTCCATTAAATTTTCAGTTATACTCATATTTTCTACTCCTACTGACAATTTCTAAGTACGAGCTTCAAAGATCTCTCCTGTCTTAATGCAATTGTTTCCTAAGTGGTTTCTCTAGCTTTGGTCTTCCCGGTCTCCTACACACCCTACATAGAACTGTCACAATTATTTTACTTAAATAGAAACCTTTTTCTTAACTTTCCTCAAAGCCTCATATTGCCTTAATTGACATGAAATAAACCTTATTCTTAGTATTGCCTTCTTACCTTGAAAGGGTATAGAGCAAGGAAACTATAAACGCACCCTTTCTAACTATATGTTTTTTTTTAAAGATCCTCAATTTTCATTATGCTTGCCAACTTTATTCTTCATTTTTTCTAGTTTTTCAATGATTTTATATAAGCTTTAGTAGTAAACTCCACAAGTTCTGTGAAGATTCTTCAATATTCTGCTCTCTCTATATTTTCTCCTTTGTATACTTTGCTTTATGATCACACATCCTGGTTTATGACCTGGTTTATCACATCTCACTTACCTGACTCTAGGAATCTAGACACATATTTTTGTACCATGTATATTTTACCTGTATGTTTTACATAATATCATTACAATGTTATTTATTTTAAACTCACTTATATAGAGTAGATATATTCTAAGTAGAAAGAAAGGGAAATTGAAGAAGGTAGAATGAATAAAATAATTCAGTTCCAGGTAGTAAATGGAAACTAGACAGTGATGATCACTAGCTTTACTTATAGGATGTTTAGTAAATATTGGAAATAATTTATTCTTAAATAATTGACAAAGGTGACTATCTTCAGTTTTCAATCGAAAATTAATCAGAGGTTATTTTGGCAAAAAAATGATATATAGATCAATTTCATTTACAGGAAATATAAAATGCTATATGTCCTTGGATACACCAATTTCTTTGGTATTGCTTTGCAGATCTCCCTCCAAGCAGAGTTCCCCAAGTGCTCTCGAGTTTCACAAAGTAAATTCCTACACACAAAAATTTGGGGGGCTTCCAACCCATCCTCCAAGAGGTTCATCACATGACACCAGCATATGTGCTACCGCTCCTAAACCCGCATTGGGCAGCTTGCTAGGCAAGCAACTCACTACTGGGCTGGGCTCCAGCCCCACATACTGGGCCTCGAACCCACGGCGGGCAGCTTGCTAGGCAAGCGCCTCACCGCTAGGCTAGGGTTCCAGCCCCACGCTTGGGCCTTTTTTTTTTAACTCTTATCTCTCACGGAGACAGTGCGCGTGGCCGCCTTGCTGGTTCTATGCCTCTAACAACCGTCAGCCCCAGACGTCAGCCCCAGAGAGCACCTTGAAAGGCATGTCCTCTCTGCTCAAGGGCCAATCGGACAGCAGCCTACAGCAGTTGCATCTTCTCCAGCACTCATTTCATCCAACATTGAATGTGATCAACCTAGACCTAAAGAAATACAGGTTTGTAGGAGATCAGATAGAGCGGCAGGAATGGAGAGATGATGTGAAAATTGCCACAGTAATGTTGAAAAGCTGATGGCACATACTGTGGGTTTCTAGAAGAGGCTGGCAGTCTATGCTCTTAGAACAAGAATGCATGGATGGTTAGATGGGTGGATGGGTGGATGGATGGGTGGATGGATGGACAGAAGATGAATGAATCCGTGGATGGAGGGGTTGGATGAAAGGTTAGATGGTTTGATGGGAGTTTGGATGGATAGATGGATGGATGGATGGATGGATGGATGGATGGATGGATGGATGGATGGATGGATGAATGGATTATTCTATGGATGGATGGATGAACGAATGGATTATTCTATGGATGGATGGATGAATGGATTATTCTATGGATGGATGGATGCATAGATGGAAGGCTAGAGGATGGGTGGATGGATGGATGGAGGGATTGGTGGTTGGGTGGATTGTTGATTCAGGGGATGGGTGGATAGGTGGATGGATGGATAAGTGGATGTTGGATAGACAGAAAAGCGAATAGACAAATGGATGCATGGATGGCTTAATGGTTGGCATGACAGACATAGCAAACTTTGTCACCATAAAGTTCATCTACTAGGAAACACATTGATAGTATTTTATTATATGTTCTCTTTTATATTCAATGTAATAATTATCTAGTTTAGTTTTAGGAAGTTTTAGGAAGGAAAATATGAATGTTATATAAGCATACATGTGATATTCCCAGAAAATTCTTCCCTGTGAAAGGTAGTTAATTCTCTATAATAATAAATTATTTTATTTCAATATAACAATAGCATATGAAGTACAGTGGTAATGTCTGAAAAAGGTGCTCATTTTAACAATTGCATCTACAAAACTTTTAGTTTATATTTTATTAGCTCTCCTAAATAGTATTTTATTTTTATGATAGATAATTATAGCCATTAATTATAAACTAAGATAATTATGTGATAAATACTGACTCTAAAGGTTTAATTCTATTTTAATAATTTCAAAAAATAAAATTATTAAATAATGTGTTTTTAAATTATTAAAAACAATTAAAATATAGTTTAAAATTGTAATCATAATGTTACCAATATATACAATAATTCTACTATACATTACTACATAACAAACTATATCAAATATATTGTTGGAATAAAAACCTGTTATATAAAATATATCAAATTTATTCTAGCTAAAGAGAAAATAGAACATATACATAACAATTTATGATTTGAAGGCCAAGAAACATAGTGAAATAAATCTGTTTGACAGATATTTTTTTTCAGATTTCTTATTTCAAAGGCATTTTATTTATATCTTATTTGCATTTTATATTTTTATAGTGTCTTAAATATTTAGCAAATAAAGAAGCAATGAATAAATTAATGATATATGCTTTAAACGTGATAAGATAAACTTCAAAGATTTAAAAAGGTTAATAACTTAGAATGTGATAAAGACAAAAATATAAATTGTACCACAGAGAAAATGATTATTTGGACTATCAGTTGGATATGTAGAAGTAACATTACTACTCTAGACAACAGCTATTTCAAAGTAATATTTACTTCATATTACTATATGGACATTTTTAAAATTTTTTATAGAAATAACCAGAATTCCATGGATTAAGAAAATATTACTATCAGAGAAAAGTTAAACAGCATTAATGATGAGGTAAGCTCACCATCCTCTGTTAGATAATTAAAAAAATATACAGGTTCTTTTCTTTTTTATTTTTTTTTACAAATTCTACAGTGTAAAAAATAATGAGAGGTAGTTGGGGAGGAGATCATCAATGTGAGTATAAAGAGGAAGAGAAAGCAAGGAAGTCTACAGAAAATGTCATTTGTATGAATACTGGAAAACAGCATAGAAGAGAAAAATTATCAATGAAAAATGGGAAAACAAAGTATTAAGAGCAAAAAAACAAATCATATTTATGATTTATTATATATCATATTTGTGATTTATATGACATGAGATACTGTATCTTTTTTTAAATTTTATTTTATTGAAATCACTATGATTTGCAAAGTCCTTCATAGTTAGATTTCAGATATACAACAAATCAGGGCCAATCCTGATTTTATAATTTCTTACAGCAATATAGTATTCCATTATGTATATTTACCATGCTTTCTTGATTCATTCATCTGTTGTTGAGCATCTAGGACCTAGGTTAATTCCAAGTATTAGCTATTGTACTGAGTGTTACAATGAATAGTGGTGTGCATACATCCTTTTGAATGAAAGTTTTTCTGGGTAATGGATCTAGGGTGAAAGTTTATTTCACTCAAAAGTTTAATTATGGCATTCCATTTTTTTCTTGCCTGGATAGTTTCAAATGAAAACTATGTTCTTTCCTTTATACATTAGAGATTTTTTTCTCCCTTAATGTTTTAAAAAGTCCATCTTTTTTTTTGTTTGTTTGTTTTTGTTTTTACCAGTTTGATTACCATATGTCTTGGTGGTGTTCTGTTAGGGTTTATATTGTTTGACATTCTATTTTCCTCTTGGATTTGTACAGCAGCATCTGTCCAGAGAGTGGGAAAGTTCTTTTCTATTATGTCCCTGACTAGTTGCTTGCTTTTCCCTTTTCCTCCCCTTCTGTTATTACTAGAAGAAGTAATTTTTTTCTTTGACTTTGCTCATTAAATACCTAACATTTGCTTCCAATGTTTTTTTTTTTATTGATTTCTTTCTTATGCTGGCTTGTAGTTTTTCTCAAGTTCCTCTAGGCAATTCACTACATGTGATATTCAGCTGGGGGTGGGTGTAGGAAGGGCTATCTATAAAAAGTGGATGACTATATGCAATATAGACAGAAATTATGTATATTAAGATAGTCATTAGACAGACAGTGGTGCCTATTACATACAATCATGCACATACATAGATAGACAATAAGGATAGATCTATAGGTTGCAAAGCTGACCCAGGTGGACTAGTACACTAAGCAATATGGTGGTGAGCACTGTAAAAGGATTCCACAGAATGAAGTATCATCTAATGGGTCTTGAGCATCCAATTTCCCTTACGAAAGGAAAGTAAAATTAAGAACATTATGATATAGTTGTTAAGTAGCTTAAAAAGCGCTGCCGGGTGTGACCCAAAACCAAAAAAAAAAAAAGTAGCCTAAAAAGAAATTAAATTGCAATAACATAATGTATGGGCACAGAGTAGTAGTCTGTGGCATGCAGTTGCCTATCCCAATGAAATCTGTGGACATAAACATTAGACTATATTAGTAGGAATAATAATATAAAAATAAATTATTAGAATATTTGTCAAGACATTATCATGACAACTATAATTAATGTCTAATATAATATAGTGTGCTATGTGAAACTAGTGTGTCTGACCTATATTTTCAAGAACAAATGTGAACAATAAAATATAAAAAGTTATTATTGACATTAAAATTAAGGCATTAAAACATTCTTATAGTGAGCATTGTAGTGGGAGTCCATGGCTTCCCATGGACTGCATGGGAATATTGGCATTTTGCATCTGTTTTGGGGGTAAAAGCATTAAAACTTTATTATAGACAATTATAAAGAGCAGCTAATTGAACACCTGCTCAATACAAACAGCTGTATCCATTGCTGCAGGTCTCTTTGAAGTATAAAAGAGAATAGAAACAGGACCAGAGCAGTGGTGCAAGCAGTAGGACATTTACCTTGCGTGCACTAACCTAGGATCGATCTTGGTTCGATCCGCAGGCATCCCATATGGTCTCCCAAGCCAGGAGCGATTTCTGAGCTCATAGCAAGGAGTATCCCCTGAGCATCACAGGGTGTGGTCCAAAAATAAAAACAAATAAGAGAGAGAAAGTGAGCGAGAGAGAGAGAGAGAGAGAGAGAGAGAGAGAGAGAGAGAGAGAGAGAGAGAGAGAGAGAGAGAGAACAGAAGTTTTGTGTTTCTCTTCTTCCACTGTTTCCTTGCTACTCATTATTTGAGACAACTACCAATGACGATTTGAAAGGCCTGCTGGCCACATATTGTATTTGTTCTGGTTTTGTTTATTCACTTCAAAATAAGATATATGCAGTGTGCACAGGAATTTGTTCATGATTTGTGTTTTTACTATAGTGCAGCCCTCCAATGATCTGAGGGATAGTGAACTGCCCCCTGTTTAAAAAGTTTGAGGACCACTATTAATTATGTTTCTTCATGAAGTAATTCTAAATACCACATATAAGTGATATGATTTTGTATTTATACTACTTCTGTCTTACTACATTTAGCATAGTATCTTCTAAGTATTTTTACAATAAAATAAGGAAAAATAAATAAGGGGAATATTTAAATAAGGGGAAAACTAGGCTCAAAGAAGAAATGTAAATTGTTGCTAACTACCAAATCCCTTAGGTTATTTTACTCACTATTTGCCCTTTGGTATCTCTCCTACTCAGTCAAATCAATGTTTACTTGATGGCTGTATATTTTTAATAGTTAAGTTTTAAAAGCTTAAGCCTACTTTTAATATAATTTAGTGATGTGTCATTAGTTTACAAGGTTATGAGTTTGTTTTATCACTCTAAGAAAAGAGTGTCTATCACACTATATTTACTACCAAGTTGTCATGTCATTTCATTATTAAAATGACTGTGTCAACCCATTTTCTCTACCTCCTTTGCCTGTCTTCTAAAAAATCACCCTATTTCAGAGTTAGTGTGATTCTTCTTTTACTAGATTTTATTATTTATATTTTCTTAAGAATCAAGTAAGTATATTATTTTCTTGTAATTCCTGATTTATTTGACTTAACATAATAACCTTGGGCCATAGTATCTTGAAAAAGATATCTTTTTCATAGTTGGATAGTATTACATTGAGTATATAGACCAAATTTCTTTGTCCAATATAGTATATTCTTATTATTTATCTGTTTTTATTGGTTTTAAATAGCTTAACTAGCTTTTCACTATGAATGTTTGCCCTAATATTACATATATTCCTTGTATGTATACAAAAATAGATCCTACATTTTCATCCATATAGAACTACTCTCAGCCTTTTAACTGGAAATTTCAAGCCTTGAAAATTGTGTGATTATTGACATTTGAAGCTTAATTAAGGTTATAAAATTTTTTGTTTCCTGATTTATTTATTTTATTTATGCTTTCTTTTTTTGAACTTTTATTTGATTTTGCTTAAGTGGTTTTCTCTGGAAATTATCTCAATTTCTTTTGTTTTAAAATTTTAATTAAATTTTAATATATTTGCAAAATTTTAGTACATATTATATACTTATATATCCTCTTTTTTTTGAAATTTGACTCCTGATACCTTATATAGACATCTAAGTAATATGGAAGAAAAGAAAAGTGGAGAGGTGATTGAAGGGAGAAATGAAGAGGGGAAGAGAATAGAAGAGGAAGGAGCAGGGAGGAAAGAGGAAGGGAAGGGAGTGGGCAGAAGAAAATGATAGAGGAGGGAATAAGAAAGAAGAAAAGAGAATAGAGGGGAACAGTGGAGATGAGGGGAGGAGAGAATTAGAATGGGTAGTATAGTAGAGGAGAGGGGAGGAGTGGAGATGGAAGAAGAGAAGGAAGGAGATGAGAGGGATGGGAGGAGGAGGAGAGAAGAGAGAAGAGGAAAGAGGTGAGAGAGAAGAAGGGAAGATGGGAGGGAGATGGGAGCTAGGGAGGGAAGGGGAAGTAACAGGGGGACAGGAAAGGAGTGGAGAGAAGAAAGGGAGGGCTCCTAATTTCTCCCTCAGGATTGTGATGACCTACCTTAATGAGTAATCCTATTGAATTCAACTAAAATTCCCATGTCTGTTAAAATTATTGTATTTTCAGATTTTACTTTTTTTTTGGGGGGAGGGGGAGTCTCCTGGGAAAAGAATGATTGGGGACAAGAAAATTGTCAAGTTTTTTTTTCATTTTTTCCAGTTAGTTACCCGTTAATTTTATCCATGAATCACTTCAGACTTCTGTAAAAAGTGTATATATATATATATATGTATGTATGTATATATATATGTATGTATGTATGTATGTATTTATGTATGTATGTATGTATGTATGTATATATAGGATTTTGGTCCAAAGCCAGTGGAGCTCAGGGGTTACTCCTTTCTCTAGGCTCAGAAATAGATTCTGGTTTGGGGGAACATATGGGATGCCTGGAACAATCTTGCTTTCATCCTGGGTTAGCCGAATGCAAGGCAAAAACCCTACCAATGTGCTACCACTCTAGCCCTAAGTGTAATATATAGTTAATGAAATTATATCAATTTGAGTTTTGTTTAAATGTTTAATTTCCTTGTCAAAAATTTGACCACACATTTAGGAAGCCAATTTTTATACTAGTAAAAAAATACATATTGGCTAGAAAATGTTATTTTAAAATATTTGGGAAAAAGAATAGTGTTAGTTATACCCAATGGTAATTAGGGAGATTTCCTGTTTCTTTGCTCAGGGGTAGCACCTGGAGGTACTCAGGGGACTAGATATGTACAATTAATGGAACGAGAGTTAGCTGCATACAAGACAAGAACCTTGCCCAGTGCACTATATTCCCAGCACATTAAACACCTGTTAAAAACATTTAGAAGCTTGAATCATTTTCAGAAATGAATGTATACACAAATATACACTAACTTTATAATTATAAATTATATAATGCTCAAAGGTTTAGCATGTTAAAACATTGTTTAGTATTTTACAACTGGCTTAGAATAACTAACCATACACACTGCTTGTGTCTTCCTACAAATTTATGTAATTCAAATAAACCACAGGCTAGAGCCAGACATTGTGACACATATTTCCCCATGCTTGGTGTGAATAAAACATATTTTGTTTTAGAATTAACTGAGGTTGAGTTTTGAGTGGATATCACTCTAAACTTCATGTATGTGAAGCTCTGTTGAGTTTTAGCCATTTCATTATTCAGGTCAAAAAGCTTTTATGTGTTTCATAGAGACAAAGTGTGGAGTACTCAAATAAATATTATATATAAATTCAGGACAAGTAGAATAGTAATAATTTTTGTACTTGGATTCCAAGTATTTGTTATTGTATAAAAAATGAAGACAAACGGTAGTAGAATAGCCTCTAAATAACAGTCATTTGCAGACACTTTGAAGGTATCAATCACTTCATTTTGAATAGGAAATGTTGCATAATATTATAATTTAAGATAATTCAATGTTATCTACTTTAAAAAAATAATGCTTGATACACTGAAATACATCTTTTTAGTAAATAAAAGCTATTTTTATAACTAATGCTGATCATTATCTCAGTGTATTTAATAGTTTCGTTTTCTTTTCAAATTTTTTTGTATTTGTCTCTATATACTTCAGCAAATAAAAAACCTTTTGGGATGCTATTTCAATCTTTCATGAAGAGAGAAAAATAAAACACAAAGTTTATTAGATATTTTAATAAATATTAAATCAATAATGATTCTAGGGACTAATTTATTTTTCTATTTATGTATAAGACATATAGTCATGTTAAAATTCCATAAGATATTTTAAAAATATATTTTTCTGAATATAAAAGTCAGTTGGATAAGCCATGTCTACTTAATCTAGTGCATTTATATAATATTTTCTTTATTATTTAAAGAAATAACTTAAAACACTTATTAAAACTGATTTTAAAAATGTAGGCATCTGGAGAAGAAATAAATTATCTGTAAATTACAAACTACAGTAAAATATATGAATAGTATATTGAGTACATTTAGCAAATTAATTATTCAGTAGAGTGTCAAAAGTATTCTTAAGAGTCAGAGTGATAGGGCAATTGAGAGGGAGCTTGCCTGACACATGGCTACACAGGTTTAATAAGACAATTATAGGATTCCCCAAGTCCCAGGATGAGTGTTCCTTCAGTGCTGAGCCAGGAGTTACCCTTGAGCACTGCTGGAAATGGCCCCAAAACAATAACAAAATAAAATTATTTCCAAAATTATTAGTATTAAATTTCGGTTAGGTTTACCAAATTAGAGAAAGGTGCAATTAGTGATCTGATAATCATATAAACTGAGCTTCTTATTCCTTTGTATCTGTAAATATTTGATAATTTTCAGATGCATATTATTTTAAATATGGGAGGTAGTTTGGGTTTATACCCAGTAACATTTAGGGTTACTCTTGGTTCTGTGCTCAAAAATCACTCTTGGCAGGCTCGGGGACCATATTGTACCCTGGGGATTGAACCCTGGGTTGGCTGCTGCAAGGCAAACACCCTATCCACTGTGCTATCGCTCTGGCTCCCAAATGTATTCTTTTGTATCAAAAACTTCATC
The DNA here is from genome assembly GCF_024139225.1 of Suncus etruscus. Taxonomy (NCBI): domain Eukaryota; kingdom Metazoa; phylum Chordata; class Mammalia; order Eulipotyphla; family Soricidae; genus Suncus; species Suncus etruscus. The sequence goes on along the minus strand of NC_064852.1, from coordinate 69,319,165 downwards.
TGGCATAAATATTGCTGGCACTGCTTTCACACTGATACCTTAAATTCCTCTTGACCATTAATGAACTAAGGGCTTATATGGAAGATGTGCAAACTAAGTAAGTTGTAGTACAGATTCTATGTGTTTGCAGGTAGCTTTTCCCCATTAAGATTTATGAGTTACCTCTATGACTTTTATATAATTTATTATATTGTAACTTGTTTATCTGGGAATTTGTTAAAGATCTTTTATTTAAAGGAATCAATGACTATAAAAGTCAAATATATTAAATGGAAGAGCTAGCTTCATTCATTAATCCATTCATTCATTCATTGACAATGACATATTTATTCACTTGCTTAGCCAAATAAAATGCTTGCAAATTACATATTGGAGAGACTCTGCATTGAGGCATGGGAATAGAAAATAGAAAATCTCATCAATTGGTTCACAGTTTGAAAATGAGAGAACATTCATAAGTGAGTGCAATTAAGTTCAATTTATTGTACAAGGCATTTCTTTATTTTTTGTACAATACATTTCTAAAGTAGAAATTCATAAAGTGTAACCTTGTGTCTCACAAAAATAAATAGAAGGAAATAGTTACTGAGAAGATTATACTAAAAGAAATGCATGAAAGAAGTAATTACTGATATGAATGTTGAAATATGAGGAGCAGAAGAAAGTCCTCAGGGAACACGACAAGTATTTCCTATAGTAACAAAATAAAAAATAGAATTTTGGAATATAAATCTTTAGTGTTTCAGTCCATGGCTACCTTCTAAAATAGTATTTTTAAAATGAAAGAAGAAAAAGATTAATTTGAACACTAGAGAACATTTTCAGTCTCTGGAGACAGTTTCAATTATTTTAATTGGGTTTGAGTGTAGGAGTGCTCTTGGTCTCTAGTGGGTAGAAGTCAGGTATGTTTCTTGACAATTACAGCACACAGAACAGACCCTGTCCCCAAATTCAGTCCTGGTAAAAAATATATGAGGTATTTGAGCACCAAGTACTGAAATTCTTAACTAAAATAGTTTCAAGGTAATGATGTACAGATGAATGTTGTAACTGAGAATATTCCACAGATCTTGGAACATCTTCTTCTACACTATCTTCACAGGCAATGCCATACTCCAAAAGGCTTTGTATTTTTGAAATTGACTTTTAATATATTTTAGAAACATGTAGTAACAGCATTTATGATGCATTATAGAAAGCTAGACTCCCCCCAAATAAGCATTCGGTGAATTAATAAGTAATTAAAATTTGAATATACCTCATGAGAGTGTAATTTATCCAACTTACACCTCAATTTTCTAATTAAAATTTAAGAAGTTTGAATGAAATGATAAAATATCCCTAAAACATTTAAACTTCTAAAATAACAGTTTTGTAAAAAATAGTTGTAAATAATTACTATTAATATTCTGTTAATCTTGTTCACATGCCTGCATGCATACAAGAACATGTTTTTTTTATTTATTTCTCAAACTTGATAAATTTTTTGTTTAAAAATATGTTCTTACCATCATTATTGCTCTCATTGCTTTTATAACCAGTCATTCACACACTCATACACGCATGGTTGTAGTGCTTACAGAATGACATATGAGATTGTGAAGACTCATATTTTTTATTTTAAAATTTTTTAAATTTATTTTATTTTTGTATATATTCCAACATTAATTTTCTTTCTCCAATTTTTATGGAGGCATCATGTTGTATAATTTTTTAATTAATAACTTTTATGTTGACCAAAGTGGATTAAAATCTTTTACAGTAATATTTTAGGTACATAGTGACATTGAATCAGGGGCATTCCCACCACCAATGCTGTCCTCCCTCCACCCCTGTTCTCAGCATGCATCCCGTATCGACTCTCTTTACCCCCCAGGCTGCTAGTATAAGTGGTCCCTTCTGTGTCTAGCTTGTTGTAGATTAGATATGGATTCTGTTGTAGTTGGCTTTGGGTTTGGTGTTTAGGTCTGATCATTTATTTCTACCAATGTTCATATGACTGTTTGGTCTTGGTGTCCTCTATCATTTCCCTCTCAATTTGTGAGGCAGAACAAGATGGTTCAAGTTATGTGGTTCTGTTTGAAGGTAAGGGAAAAAAAAGGGGTGGGGGGCAAAAATTCAAACAAGCAAAAAATGGAAGGAGTCCTTCTAGATACTATAAAAATCAGTTTAAGAAAATAAAGGGAAAAAGGAAGGAAGACATAAAAATAATACAGCCCCCCCCAAAAAAAGCAAAGAAACAAACAAACAAAATAAAAACCCTGAAAAGCATCACAGTAATAAAGACAACAACCAAACACTAACCACGATCCCGAAATAAAGACGAATACGAATCAAAGCACAGGGGAAAAAAAAGAAGAAAAATAGTAAATCACAAATCTTTCACAGTAATATTTGAGGTACATTGTGACATTGAATCGTGGGTATCCCCACCACCAGTGTTGTCCTCCCTCCACCCAGTTCCCCGAATCCCCCTATTTTGCCTTCAGGACTGCTAGAATAACAGATCCCCTCTGTGTATAACTTGTTGAAGATTGGCTATTGATTCTGTTGTCATTGACTTTGGGTTTGGTGTTTAAGTCTGATCCTTTTTAATTTCCTTTTCAATGTTCATATGACTGTTTGGTTCTGGTACCATCCTTTTCTTACCCCCTCAATTTATGAGGCAAAAGAAGATGATTCAAGTTATGTGGTTCTGTTTGGGGAAAAAAAAGAAAAGAAGAAAAATATAAGAAGGAAAACATAACAAATTTTTACAGTGGTCATTGTAACACACATTTTAGTAGATATGTGTTTGTGCACAAACTGTGTGGGATAACACAAGTCAGTTGCGATATTCCCAAATGCTTTTTTGATAGTCATACTTGTATTTATGGGCACACAGATTTATGGCCAATTTACTATTTTCCAGAAGTTTGGTGTATCTAATATCAAACATAAGTCCTCATACCTTTAAAATGTATGTTTTACTAATTAAGAATGGTACTTATGAAATTCCAAACTCTCTGAATTTACTATTTTAATCTAATTTTATTTACAAATATTGTCTGAATCTATTGAATGATGTGTGGGTTATTGTTCATGTTAATATACTATATCAAATTAGTTTCTTTTACATGATGAATTATATATATATATATCTCCAGGGATAGAATCTCCATGCATTTAATGCTTTATTTGATTTTGTTTTCCAATCTACTGTTCAGTAACTTTAAATAATAGTCAAGGTTATTGATTAACTTATTGTTTTGCCTTTTCTCTATTATATCACTATAATGTTGACTTCATAAAATGAGTTTGATAATGTTTCTTGTCCATGATGATTTATTTTTGAAAACTTTCAGTAGTATGGTGTTAATACTAATTTAAATTTTAGGACAGAAAGATTGCACCATGGGTAAAGTTGCCTTGCATAGTACTCAACTAGATTCAATCTCTGGCATCCCATAGGGTACCCTGATTATTGTTCGGAGGGATCCCTGAGCTAGGAGTAATTGACAGATGTGACACAAAAACTAAAAAAAAATTTAGAATTAAATAGAAGTAACCAGTAAAACTACATAGTTCTAAGCTTTTATTTTCTGATGTTTTTTATTACTTATTTATCTTACATATTACATTTTATTATTATTTTTTGTGTGTGTGTGTGTCACATCTGGCAGCAGTCAGGGGTTATTTCTGGCTCTATGCTCAGAAATTGTTCCTGGCAGAAATTGCTCCTGGGGACCATATGGGATGCTGGTATTTGAACCACCGACCTCCTGCATGCAAGACAAATGCCTTACCTCCATGCTATCTCTCCGACCCCTATATTACATAATTTTCATATATAACTTGAGATTTAAAATTATTCAAATTACTTATTTGTATATTCTTTATTCATGTAATTTACTTCCTCTTAGTTATTTGGTTTTATTTTTTTTCCTTCTTTTTTTATTTTTCTTTTTTGTGTGTTTCTTTCTCTTCCCCTCAATGCACCGGAAAGCTCTGGACTTTGTTCTATCAAAAGTTTCTTTATGGTAGAGAGAAGGTGGGCCAGCTAGGGACCTCAGGACTCAAGAAGCAATGTGTCAGTGAGCTCCCTGCTTCCCTTTCAGCCTCCCTCTTCTGCATCCCAAATTGGGTACTGGTAACGCCCCTTTGCCCAGAAACATTAAAAGGCAGAGACAAGAAATTCCTGCTTTTTTGACTGAGGTCCAGTGTTGTGTATGTAAATATTTTAGGGGTTATTATGTTACTGACCCTAACCTGATTGGTGATTGTGCTCTACCCTAGGGTGTGACCTGGCATTCTGCCCCCACCCTAGGGTAGTACCTGATTCTGCTTCCACCATTGGTTGGTATCTGATACCACCATTGGGTGGTACCTGATTCTGGGGGATAAAAACAAGGGTCTGTGGAAGGCGAGAGGCTTTTTGCTGGAACTGAGGCTGAGTCTTTGTTGAAAACAGGGGCATATCAAAAGAAATTGCCGTTTTCTTATAAATTCAGCTCCTCAAGAACACACATACAAGATGCAGGGAAACGCCCCTAGGCCCTTCCAAATCAGGGGCAAAGCTCGCAGTCAGGCTTGTGGAAATATTAGCTTTATTCGGTGGACAAGACTGAAGTCCAAAGACTCAGCCTCAGTTACAGCAAAAAGCCAGTTATTTGGTTTTATATAACACTGTTAATAAAAGACTTTATGTTGCCTATTTCTCCCAATAATTGTAGGGTTTTAGTGAATTTATGATGAAATGTATGAACAAATTAGAGTTAGAAGTGAAATACCTCAAAATAATGAAAACAATATTAAAAAAAAACCCTCATCTAGCTTGTATTCAATAATGAAAATCTGAATGTATTTACTCTAAAGTTAAAGTAAGGTAAAATGCCTACTCTTGCCATTTATGTTTAACACAGTAACAGAGATCTTACTCAGAGCAAATATGGATTCACTAAATGAATGAATTAAATAAAGATCTCAAAATTAGAAAGAAGTAAAATAAAAGATGACTTTTAGTATATAAAATGCTAAATACCCTATTATTAAACTCAAAATAAGCAAATTTAATAATACAGTAGCATAGAAACTTGATAGGAAAGACTAATAGAATAGCTAAAAGAATACTAGTTTTTATCAACCCAGAGTTGACAAACCATGCTTTGTATTTGCAGTCTGACTCCAAAACATTATTGACAATCTGACATTGGCTTATTCATATCATGAAATTTATTCTCAGACACTCCTAATGTAGTCTTACTTTTCTTGAAGAATTATTTTTTATAGATATTTCTCCTGTTTCCAGAAACAGGGCTTAGAAAAAGCTGTATCTAAATATTATATACTTAAAGGTTTATATAAATATTTTAAAATAATTTTGAAGTTTACATTTACTGAACACACTGTAAGAGATAGTCTAGTTTAACTCTTATAAAAAACTTATAATTTCATAAATAATTGGCTGAAGAAACAACTCAATGAGGTGAGAGTTTGCTTTGACTGAACGAAGGCCAGGTTTAATCCTCCAAACACTGAGCAGAGAGCTAGGAGCTAGGCATAGTCCCTGATTAATACCAGGTGTGAACACAAATAAAACAGAGTAGTGAATAAAATTAGAGAAATAACTACACTGACAATTAATATAACAATGTGAATGAATGAGGGAAGTACAAAGCCTGTCTCAAATACAGGCGGGGGTTAGGGAGGTGGAAGATTTGGGTCATTGGTGATGGAAATTGTGCACTGGTGAAGAAGGAGGTGTTCATTATATGACTGAAACCTGACTACAATCATGTTTGTAATCAAATTGTATAAATAAATAAAAATATTAAAAAAGAAAACTGTGCTGGTCATAGAGGTCACATAGGGAGATTATACAGGTCAAGGTAGAGGTATGTGTGTAATTCAGATAGGGAGGTTGGAAAAATAATAAAATAATAGAATCATTTTTACTTGTATAATCTTTAATGTGAAAATGAGTCTTGGAAATGAAGTAAATTTACTAAAAGAAATATGGCTTTATATATAGGATTTTTACTTTACTGCAGGCTGATTGAATCCACAGTTCACTTTTTGAACTACCATCACTAAGTAAACAAACAAACCAAAAAACTTTGTACTACCTTGTAAACTGTACTCATTTTATTTCAATTACATTGTTTTGGGCACAGATATGTAATGATAAAGCCCTCCAGTGGCCCCTACACAAATCAATGCCATTTTCAACCTTTTGGGATATGACAAAAACTTCAAATATTAATGTCTAATGGTATGTTCTGGTGGAATCCTTGGTCTCCCTGTACAACAGTGTTTTCAATGGGACTTTTTCTTTTACCTTTCTTCTTATTGTGTAACGCTAATTAATCTCTAAAAGAAAAAAGAAGAAGAAAATAAAAAGTTGATTTGAGTGCTTTGTAATTAGCTGGATGCGTGTTTTGACATTTTATAATGGGATATCCTGCCAGTAATAATCACAGAATATTCTGCCAGAAGTACATTTTCATTTCTTATCATGGGATAGCCAGTAATAAAATGTTTCCAATTTAGAAAGACATTCTGGGTGTCTAAGAACCCTACCAGCACTTGTACTTTAGGTGGCTTAGGAGGGGTATCTACTGATATATGCATTACATAAGGGTCTCATAATTCTTTCTGAAATAGAGCTTATAAATTGAATAAAGTCAACATGATCTTTTGACCTTAGAATTAAAATATGATGTCTAATATCTCATGATATTAAGATAGAAAGCTTGAAGATAGAACTTTCCTTAAAGTCCTTATATGAAGGTTGCTGTAATCATATATATTTATTTTATAATGATACATTAAACCACAATTATAGCAATCATAATTTAAAGATTAAAACTTTCTTAAATGCTTCTTATTTCTTCTTATATGCATCAATACAAAATTTTGATAGTTTTAGAGACTTCTCCCTCTCTTTCCATCCAGTTATCTTTTCTATTAAATAGAAATTCAATTCTAGAAGAAGATACTCCCAAGGTATGCACAGACAGGTGGTGCTTAGACCTCCTCCCTGAGCTTCTCTATCCTTTGGAACAGATAATAAATTTAAAGATAATAGTCATGCAGAGATATTTGGGCCTCTAAGTTCCAGGGATTTCCCAGGCCTTGTTAGGGGATGCTGGGGACCTCCATGGCTGCACTTAGGGATAGTTGGCAGGCACCAGGTGCTAGATCAGCCACATGTAAGACATGTATGCACCTTAACACCTCTATTATCTCTCAGACCTCAAACAAGAATTCTTGAGCATTCTGCACATAGCCATAGGTACACATTAAGAATCAATAACGTTGAGAACAGTCTGCAAGTTCAAGTTTAAAAAGCATTTTGTATTCTGTTATAATAAGATAACATTCCTTCCAAGTATGGATTAATCCAAGACCTAAAGCCACTTTCCTTCTTGACAGCAAAGAGAGGTTTATGTATCTTCTTCCTTTATACTTTAGCAGAGTATCACGATGAAAGTTCTGAAGGGCACGGAGATAATGAGTTTTGTTCTCAGGTTCTGGCCCTTAGATTCCCTCTGGTCTCACATATACTTCCTGTGTTGCTCACAATTTTTTATAGTGTTCCAGCAGAAGATCCTGCTTTCAAATACAAGTGAACTCGGGAAGCTGTGGGACTGTGCAAACAGTTTTGCCCTACAACTGCCTTTAGGCTAATGGCCCAGCTTCACCTGCTTCTTCACTCATCTCTGCAGAGATACCTCGCTGCCACACACTTCAGATATGCTGGATTTGTGGCAGACATCTCCTGGGAGTCAGGGCAGACCGCCTCCCACAGCACCTCTGTACTTCTAGAAGCCCCTGGCAGCCATAACCACTAGCCAGAGCCTTCTGCCAAGTCTGTGCAAGTTGCCAACGCCATACACTCTTGTAGCTCTTGAAAGACAGACACAACTAGCAGGAAAAAAACCTCATGGACTTATAGGCCCTTCAGTGGACACTTATGAACATTTGCTATCAACCCAAGATCCTCAAATTTGTGGACCTCAAGGCTGCACAAGCGATTGTGCAGCACCCCATAATTATAATTTTGATTTTCCAGTAGTAATACACAATATATTAAGTAAATGATTCCCATCTTCCAGAGGGCAGGTTTCACGGTGGTTGGGAAAACGAGGAACAATTTGGAGGAAACTTAATATTTGTGGTGTAATATTAAATGACAGAAAGAACTGTATTATGAACAATTCTGTAAGCCATAGTAAATAAATTAAAGAAATTTAATTAGAAATAAACCTAAAAACCAACCAAGCAACAAACCAAAACAAATACAAGTGTGCTGCTGCTACTAGCACATAGGTGGCAGTAGAGGACTAAAATGAACCCGTATGTATTTTTAGTGTTCACAAGGCTGGTAGAACAACTGTCAAGTCCTGGAATAGTCACGGCAGAAAAGGTGCATCTGTAGGTTCCACTATCTAAATAGTATTTATTCTTGTGCTCATATCAACTCAGCCTGGAGTACTTTCATAAAATGAATTATCTGGCATGAAATCAGTGGCAATGTGACAGGTTGAGCCAATTCTGCTTCTGTTACTTCTCCTCTATAATTTTTTCCCTCTATAATTGCTTTTTTATCTCAAATCCTACAAAATTCCTTTCTAACTCCCCTATATTTACTTCTTTAATAAAACATGATAGTCATTTAATGGAACTTTAACATTCAATAAGGAAAATATAATTGAATAAAAAGTGGACACTAAACATAAGTGGAAGGAGACAAAGAGAGATGATAGTATAGTCATTAATCTATGTCTTTATCAAAATGCTTTGTAAGTAAAAGATAAAAGTAATAGGGCATTTAAATTTTTTTTAATTTAAAAGGAAGTTCAATAAATCTTGTTGGTAGATTTTTGTTTGTTTTCAGTGAGGGGGAGATTTTTGTTTGTTTGTTTGTTTTCAGGGTGGGGATATTGGAACACTCTTGGCAATGCTTAACAGTTAACCTGGCTCTTTGCTCAGAAATTACTTCTGGCAGGCTCAAAGAACTATATGAGGTGCTGGATTGAACAGGGTTTGCCACATGCAAGGAAAATGTTCTACCTACTGGGCTATTACTCATGCTCTATTAGTAGATTATTGTCTGCCCTCGAATTCAGTCTGTGTTCTTATATGCACTTTCACTTATATCTGGCAAATAATTCACCCTAAAGAGCCAGCTGTAACTCTGGAGAAAATACTATAAAAACAACTGTATTATGAACAACCTGTAAACTAAATAATTCTTTAAATGCTAGCTCTACAGTAAGTTTTGTTGTGAATTTTTTATTTCCTGGAAAACTCGTTAATTTTTATTATCCACTCCCAAATTACTCATGAAATAATCTGTCTAACCTCAGTGGATTAAGTTATTGGTCTCACTTCATTATTTTGTTGTCAAAATGATACTCTTTCTCAGGTTTGCATTAGTTAATATATCCCAATTTAATTTCTTTATGTAGGAGGAAATATGCTATGTCTTACTAAAGTGTAGCAAGATTTGACATAAAGTAGTAGTTTGAAATATACTTCTTTGTTTTGATTGCACTCTCACATTTTTTCTCACTATGGTTAGTCATACAAGCTATCATTTATTCACCAGCTCATTTCCAAGGCAAGATATACTGAGCAGGTAAAATCTGATCTGCAGTTTCGAAGTCAGGTGAATCTAGCCTACATTAGATAAACACCAACTTAGCCAAACTTGATAAGTGAGCAAAATAATTATATGTTATGTTAAAAATAGTCTATTTGGAGACTGTTTTAGGTTAGCACTATTGAAGTTAACACTTAAAATATGAATTTTTTATCTAGATTATAGAGATTTCAAAGGTAAATCCTTATTTGTCTGATTTTTATAAATATCTGATGATTTGATTTAAAAAATAATCATACTCATTGTGTGATATTTATGAAGGTAAATATGATATATACTAATGGATCATTAATTTTAATATTAGCTAAGACAAGAAGACAATTGCATACTTTTAGCAGAGAAGTCTGCTTTCTTGGTCATATCACAAGACTATTTCTAAAAATTGAAAGGAAGTTTTTATAATTAGATCATTGCAGCATTATTTTCAATAGCCAGAATCTGGAAACAACTCAGATGCCCTTTAACAAATGAATAGGTAAAGATACTATGGTACATCTACACAATGGAAAACTGCAGCCCTCAGGAAAAAATATAGTCATAAAATTTCCATGGACATGGAAACTATTATGCTGAGTGAAATAAGTCAGAGAGAGATAGAGATAGACATAGAATAGTCTCACTCATCTATAGAATTTAAGAAAAATAAAAGACATTATTTTAATAATGCCCAGAGACAATAGAGATGAGTGCTAGAAGGAGCAACCCATAATATGAAGCTTACCACAAATAGTGATAAGTGCAATTAGAGAAATAACTACTTTAACAACTATCATGACAATGGTAATGAGGGAGAGAAGTAGAAAGCCTGTCTTGAATATAGGCAGGGAGTGAAAGTGGAGGAAGATAGGGGCATTGGTGGTAGGAATATTGCACTGATGAAGGGGATGTTCTTTTAATGACTGAAACCCAACTACAAATATGTTTGTCAAATAATGTTTAAAAAGAGAAAAAAAAAAAGAATCTCAGTTTAACTTCAAAGACTCACAGAAATTCAGCAACTAGAAGCTAGTGGTTGTACTTTATATATGTTCAAAAGAATAGAAAATAGAGTACCAGAGAAAAAAACTTCAGCAAATAGAAACAAATTGAGAAGCAAGTGATATATTACAAGGGAAGGAAGCATGTTGTGAATATAGCCAGCCTAGTTTCAACCACCTATAGGTCTCATAAACTCCTACCTTTTATCTTGTAACTGACTTAAAAAAGGCTAAATAAAAATATGAGGCAAATAAATAGAATAAAATAATGCAAATGTTTAACCTGGACAAAAAACATAGTTATATATATATATATATATATACATATATATATTGGATTTTTGGGTCACACCCGGCAGTGCTCAGGGGTTACTCCTGGCTGTCTGCTCAGAAATAGCTCCTAGCAGGCACGGGGGACCATATGGGACACCGGGATTCGAACCAACCACCTTTGGTTCTGGATCGGCTGCTTGCAAGGCAAATGCTGCTGTGCTATCTCTCCGGGCCCCTAAAACATAGTATATTTATGATTAAATTAATGGATAAAAATAACTTAAGAATTCAATTCAAATTATAAATGGGTACTCTGTAAAATAAATAAAAATAGTTTCACAGAATAAGCATAGCAAAATTGCTTAAAGTCCAGAATTATTAACTTCAAACTAAAATAAAACTGTTTCACTAGACAATAGAAATCTCTTTCAGATGTAGTAGGTGATTAAACTTAATTGCTCTATTAAGAATAAAGGATACCAGGCATGATATATTACAGTAGACTAAAAGTTTGGAGTAAAAGTAGAGCAGAGATAAAATCTCAAATGTGTAAAGGTACTATAACATTTACAAATGCTAAATATGAAAAGATCATATTTTTAAATGAATAGTTATGGATAACATAATTATGTTGTTTAAAATATTAGGCATACTTTAAAGAGTTGTAACGTTTGAAGTGTTAACTTTATAGTGTAGATTAACTATAGTTGAAACATCTTAAATGTAAACTTAGTATTTATTCAGAAGTATAGAAAATAGGGCACCAGGGAATGAAAAGTGGGTTGAACATCAGTAATTTTGCAAAGAGGTCATATGGCATGAATTTATTTTTCTTTTTTGGCCACACCCATTTGATGCTCAGGGGTTACTCCTGGCTAAGTGCTCAGAAATTGCCCCTGGCTTGGGGGGACCATATGGGACGCCAGGGGATCGAACCATGGTCCTTCCTTGGCTAGCGCTTGCATGGCAGACACCTTACCTCTAGCGCCACCTCAAAGGCCCCAGAATTTATTTTTCTTATCTTAGATATTTGGAAGTGCTATGTGAGCAAAGAACATTGCTTTACTCATAAACATTTTTAAGTTTATAGACATTATTGTATGTGTTTAATCACAAAACTCAGTTTTCATAAAATGATATTCAATCATTCAATGCAGATGTTATTCTGTGAGAAACAATGCAAGGAAACATTTTACAAATATATGGAATTATAAGTTTCTAAATTACTTACATGCTGCTGAAAATTACTTGGGGGAGATTTGAGGAAGAAACAATCAAACTCATCATACTTAAATGTTAATTTTAACTTTAGAAGTTTTTTTTCAGAGCATATTGAATATTTGACTTACTTATTATAAATTGAATTTATTATGTAAAAGCATAAAAGTCTATATTTTCTATCCCAACATTAAGATTAGTTTGATTGCTAAAGGAGATGATGAGCAGATATGTCTAGGTAGGAAGCCAGGAGAGTTATTTTAATAAATGTGTTTAAAAAAGAATAATTGAGGTTAAAAATGGTTGTAGGGGAAGAAAAAGTCAATAAAAATGCTATTTAGTTCTCTAATCTATTCATTATTTAAATTCACTTTTTAATGCAAACATATTTTCTCCTGATTCTGTGATCAGTGATCACCTCTGGAGGTACTCAAAGGCCCATAAACAGCTCAGGATCCAATATGGGGTCAAGTCATGCAAGGCAAGAACTTTATCCCAGAACTATGTCTCCTGTCCCCAAGAGCATTCTTTCTTTTTTAGTCTCCAAAAAATATTTTAAGAGAAAACTTATTATCACTCTCTATAATTAAGATTGTTGATAGCTAAAGTTTTTTTCTAAATTTCACAACAATTTTTCTAATGAAAAACAAGTAAATTCTACGTATGCTCTTCAAAACAAATGTTTAAGCTATATTTTAAAACCTCTATTTTATTTTTATTTAGAGCCACACCTAGTGGAACCTGGAGGCCCAGGTCACTCCTTAATATATTTATCTGACAGATGCTAGTCTGAGCTGTTTAGTGCTTGGGCTCTAGAAAACAATGTTTTATCCAGAAATTTTTGGGAACCCACAAAGTTATAACTGGCGTGGAAATATAACCACACACATAAAATATATATCATCCTCTACATTGTCTCTCATTTAAATATTTATTTTTAGGACTGAGATAAAAAATACAAATAACTAAAATCACTTATAAAATAGCAGAATAGTAAAAAATATAATCATAAGAATATATGGGTTTAAAGGATTTGCCTTTGTGGTGCAGCAGACCATATGGAACTTGGAATATTGAATCTGAATAAGCTATGATATTTATTAAGCAAAAGTCTTACCTACTGTACTCTGACCTTCAACCTTTTATTCCAATATTGACTTCTTCAATGGTCCATGTCTAAGCATATTTACTCATACATTGTATGCGATAATCCAGTACATTGGTAGTTTATTTCCCAATTTATTTTGCAAAGCATTATCCTGGTCCATATAATTGAGAGAATTATTATAACTAAAGTTATTAAACAGAAAATAGCAACTTTTCTAGCCATATTTGTAATGCATTTCTTATCATAGAATAAATAAGTTCCATAAAAATTCATGAAACTTTCAATTCATCAGAATTTCTAGAGACTCGGTGGTTTAGGGCAGGTCAAGATATCCCTTCTGAGATAATTTATTTTATTTTATCTCACCTTAGAAGCCAAAAAAGATATAGTATCTAGTAATTCTCCTCATATTTTTGAGTGAACAAATTCTTCATTTAAAAGTGCTAAGCATACCATTTATTAATAAATACCCAATCTTCTATTTTTGAATAAGTTTGTAAGGGCATAGGAAAATCATTCTGTTCCCTGTGTTCTTCTTAGGCTGAATGAGTAATCAAAGTTGCATGAGATGACTATACAATGTATATATCCCCTCTGATATATTTTCCCTCCTCCACACCAGAGCCCCTCTACTCCCTCATCTTCCAATCCAGATTCGTTATCTTCCTCTTAATTAACCCTCTTTACCCTCAGTTCTTTAATTTGTTAGGCACCAAGACTGACCTCCTGCCCCAACATATTCTGCCCTTTTGCTCACCCCTACAAAGCTCATTATTACTTCTTAACTCTCCCACCCCCAACAATCAGTACCTCACATTTACCCTTTTTAACTTCAGTACTACACAGTTCTAATAACAGACCAAAGTCGTGCATTTGATTTACTAACCCCCAACTATTTCAAAAGACATAAAATGGACCCATATGTCTTTTGAATATTTTATGTGTATTTTCTTCAACGGCTATAACTCTTTCTAAATATTCTTTTACCGTGACGATTCTACCCACTGTTTATATTGTCTTCTCTTTGTGAGCTGTTCAATAAGGAATTTTGGTGGAAGAATCCCTCAGTTTAATGATTATGATTGAATCATGTCATGGGGATTGTTGGACTTGTTCTTATGGCCCCCAAATGCGCCAACAATGCCACGTGGGTTGCATAGGCACATTAAAATGGGAAAATACTATACATACAAATAAGTTCTTATCTTATAGAGATTGGAATACACAAATCTTGTAGTGCAATGGGACCTTACACCCTGAACATTGATATAATGATCTGGCACAGGCCTCAGAAGAATGGGCATCCTCCATTCACCTCTGAACCAGGGAAGCTATCTACAAACATCCAAGGTTTTTTTATAATAACACCTGGAAGCTATCCTCTACCAGGGAAGACACTACTACGGCTCTGACATCGACCTGCTCAAAAGAGACTTCCCTTAACACTCAGAAGACTTGACAAAAACAACAACCTGCTTACAGGACAGGGTTCTCTGCATTGCCCTTTAATTGTGAGGTGATAGGAGAGGACACTCTGCACCATCCTGACTACAATATAGGATATGCAGATTCCAGGATCTTTAATACATAAACATGATACCAACAACAGAGACTGTGTGAAAAATAAAAGTGTATTGGCACTACAGAGAATGACCTGGATTGGACAAACAAGTTTGCCTAGGAGCCTAGAGTTGGTCTTTTGCCAGAAAACTTCAGGGGTAGGGTCTCCTTGTATTTAGGCCAAGGCTTTTCCTTTCCATGTCCCTCATATTTTGGTGGACCTATGTAAACAATAATTGCCACTCTAACACCATTTAACTGTGTTCCTTTGACTCTAATTTTAAAGAAAAACAACCCACTTAAACTTTTGAGGTTAACTTAAACTAATATGCATGTGCATGGAAATGTAAAAAAGTACTTTGCCTTCAATGTTTAAGAAGTTAAGTAAGTTTTATGGCTTTAGATTGCTTTGTGTGCTGCTAAGAAATATTATGTACTACAATCTGGGGACTTGAGGGACAAAGTAAATGTACATGACTTCTGTTTTATTTTTCTTAATGTTCTTTGGCTGAAAGTCCAAATTTAAGATATCAGCAATGGGACTACTGAGAATTCTGTTTATGGGTGATTGTCCTTCCACTGTAACTTTACCTTGTCCTTTCTTTGCATCTTTGTTCTCATAATTAAAAATAAAAAAATAATAAGATAAAGAAAAAAAGTTGCATGAGATGATTACCAAAAAAAGAAAACCAACGCATTTGCATAATTTTAAATTTTAAAGTGGGGTACTGGGTGTATGTGCCTGGTGTTGGGAGAGCTTGGTCAAAATGAATAGGGAAGGAATGGTAAGGACAGGATGATTTTATATTTTTGCTCAGAGAATCCAAGATGACTTTCTCTAATAAACAAAATTACTCCCTGACAAACATATACAGAGAAAATATTATCCAACCCACACAAAACCTCTACATTTGTCTAAGGCATATTAAGAAATAGAGTCCAATACATTTTTGATTAGCTGTAAGCAATATACTGAGATATGATCTAGATATGCTCTTAGCCCCCAGAGCTTTTTATGCTCTGAATTTAGTATAATATGCAGTTTTTTAAATAATAGTTACACTTTCCTCTGATGTTCAGAGGGCTTGATTAAACTTTAAATTTCTATACCTAGGTAAAAGGTCTACTCAGAAATACTGATGAAATATTACTTGATTATATGAGTGAGATCTGTACTGTAGGGCAAAGGGCAATTACATGAGACATAAAATCTGACTCACCTACACCTGGGACATATAATTTAGCTGATCCCAAGGTACATGAAGCATTCATGGAGGTTAGAAATGTTGTTTGGTGGGGCCGGGTAGGTGGCGCTGGAGGTAAGGTGTCTGCCTTGCAAGCGCTAGCCAAGGAAGGATACGGTTCGATCCCCCGGCGTCCCATATGGTCCCCCCAAGCCAGGGGCGATTTCTGAGCACATAGCCAGGAGTAACCCCTGAGCGTCAAATGGGTGTGGCCCAAAAACCAAAAAAAAAAAAAAAAAAGAAATGTTGTTTGGTAACTTCTATAAATCCCATAGTTTAATCACTATAATCCCTGATGTTTCTGGAGAAATCTTATTATAGGTCGTTGTTTTCCTATTAAAAAATTTTTAATTTCCATTGATTCTTAGCTAAACAAAGATAGTATACTATAAATCCTCAAACAACTACATGATGTGAATTGCTCTTTATGAAGAAAGCATTATTTGATCAATTTAGCCATAATGTCAATAGTCTATAAGCATTTTATCACCTCTAATAATTTTGACATATTAATTAAAGAGAACGTGGAAATAGAATTCATTTCCAAAAACCCAGTTGCTGCTTCCTTACCTTTCCTTTTCTCCTCTACCAGTATGTTTCATAAGAAATTTTCTACAATCAATTAACTAAAGAATAAAACTTGGGGCTTGGTTGATAGATGGTTCTGGAGAATATAAAGATGCCTCTGGGAACAGGTGATTTCATCTGGAACATCTCTCTAGATGAGTGGTGAAATCCTTCCTGATGTAAAAAATAAAATACTCCACTTATTTTTTTGGTGCATTTTGTATTTTCTATTACAGTCAAAGCATTAAATAAGAATAATGCAGAGGTTGGTAATAGGGATATGAAAATAAAGAGTCAAAGCAGTTTTAGATGGCTAAGGTCATCCCCTTAAAAAAGTAATAGATGCTGGCTTTTGGAAGCAAAATAACAAGGTAGTCAGGGAGAGTGCAGTGTATAGAAAGGATAAAAGATAGCTTCTATAATAAAGGTTAAGTAATAACAGTCTCTGCACCAAGCACACATTTCTTTCTGAAATCACTAGAAATATATATAAATAGTTAAATGCACATATATTTTTACATATAAAGCTATATATATGGATTAAGATACACATAGATATGTAATATATATCTGTGATTTAAATATTTAGATTAAATTTAGATTAAAATATGTGTAAGTTTCCACATTTTTGTAGAACTTTTAATCATCTGCATTTTCCCTGGACTAAATTGTCATATAATTACAGGGTAGATTTAAATTTCTTTTGATTACATGCATCGTTAGTGTCTTATCTTCATATTTTATAATATATTGTCAGGTCTTGAGTCTTTAATTTTATATATGGATGCTAAAACCCATTTCTCAATTTCAACTGACAACTATTAACAATATTTTAGTGTGAGTGATGTTAAAAATTTAAGATAGATTCTAATTAATATACAGGTTAACTCCAATAATGTAAATATACATATATATTATATTGGTTTTAGATCTACATCTGGCAATACTCAGGGGTTTTTCATTGCTCTGCACACAGGAATTACTCCTGGAGGAACTTAGGGAATCTGATAGAATAATAGCATCAAAACCAGTTCATCTACATACAAGGGAAACATTCTACTTACTGGATTATTAAGCCAGTCTCTAAATGACCATTTTTACACAGTAGAACGTGTTCATTCACAAGGAATATAGTTAACTTATTTGTCAATTTTGTATTCTTCAGCAACTTGTATTATCTTCTCAAAGAACATTTTGTAAATAATTTATTAGATTCATCTTTTAAACATTTGCAATTTTGTCACTATTGTGCTTCCTACTCTGATAGTTGTGCTCCCTATTCTGATAGGTAAGTTTTTACTTAGTTTTATTTAGATATATTATTAAAATTTATACAGCAATTCCAATAAATTCCTAATTATTTCTAACAGATTGTAAATTCTATCAAATATTTATTTGTATATAATATTATCTGTAGATAAAGTGGCATATATTTTACATATACGCCATAATTTCTTTTCAGATATTCATTTAACTACAACACTATTAAACTATAACATGTTAACTAACATATATGTATTAATACATATTTGTTAACTAACATATATATGTTATATATAATATATAATAAACATATATATTAACTAACATATAACTATAACACTAACATTTTTTAAATTAAATAGTATGACCCACAGGCCACATATTTTATTTGTCCCATTTTGTTTCTTCACGTCAAAATAAGATATACGAAGTGTGCATAGGAATTTGTTCATAGTTTTTGTTTTTACTATAGTCCGGCCTTCCAGTGGTGTGAAGGAGAGTGAACTGGCCCCCTGTTTAAAAAGTTTGTGGATCACTGATTAAGTAGTTTATTTAGACAAAAAATGACAAAAAATGTAATTTATTTGTGAATAAGTTTCGAATTTTCATTGATTATTTCATTGAGATACTTTAAATGTCTCAAACATACACTAAAGTAGTTTTTCATTAATATGCATTTTAATATTTTTGTTTGTTTTTTGGTCACACCTGTAAACGCTCAGGGTTACTCCTGGCTCTGTGATCAAAAATCGCTCCTGGCTTGGGGGACAATATGGGACGCCTGGGTCCTTCCCTGATCAGCTGCATGCAAGCAAATGCCATACAGCATATCTATCGGTCTGGTCCTAATATGAATTTTAAATAATAGACTACTACTTTATTTCTTTAATATATTCAAACAATGTTTTAAATTAATTAACTTGAAATAATTTATTTGGTAATCTGTTAGATAGTTTAAATTTTAATTAGCAATATTTTTAATTAAAATATAAAGCAAATGTTAAGGATAAAAAACATAAGAAAATTGTAGAAGTTATTTGTTTCTTTTTTTTTTTTTTTTTTTTTTTTTTGGTTTTTGGGCCACACCCGTTTGATGCTCAGGGGTTACTCCTGGCTATGTGCTCAGAAATCGCCCCTGGCTTGGGGGGACCATATGGGACGCCGGGGGATCGAACCGTATCCTTCCTTGGCTAGCGCTTGCAAGGCAGACACCTTACCTCCAGCGCCACCTACCCGGCCCCAGAAGTTATTTGTTTAAACAAATTTTACATTGCTGGGCCTTTAAAATATCTCAATATATCTCTATTTATTATGTGTATGCCAAAATATTTATTTCATATTCCAAGATTATACATATCTGCAAATATATTTCTTTACTATTATTTTAAAACTGTTTGAAAAAATGTTAAAAGATAAATTATGATTTTGACACAATTTTTCTTATAATAATGAAATTAAATATATTTTGTGTTTGTCAATCTTTTAATGGGACAGAGACTAGAAGAGCAAGAAGTTAATCCCATTGCAGTGTTTAGAGTGCGTTGAAAGTATCCAGTATTTTTTTCTTGGTATAATTATTTTTTATTTAAACAACTTTATTACATACATGATTGAGTTTGGATTCCAGTCATGTAAAGAACACCACCAGTGCAACATTCCCATCACCAATGTCCCAAATCTCCCTCTTCCCCACCCAACTCTGTACTCTTGACAGGCTTTGTATTTCCCTCGTACATTTTCATTATTAGGATAGTTCAAAACGTAGTTATTTCTCTAACTAAACTCATCCCTATTTTTGGTGAGCTTCATGAGGTGAGCTGTAACTTCCAGCTCTTTTCTCTTTCGTGTCTGAAAGTTATTATTGCAAGAATGTCTTTCATTTTTCTTAAAACCCATAGATGAATGAGACCATTCTGTGTCTTTCTCTCTCTCTCTCTCTGACTTATTTCACTCAGCATAATAGATTCCATGTACATACATGTGTAGGAAAATTTCATGACTTCATCTCTCCTGACAGCTGCATAATATTCCATTGTGTATATGTACCACAGTTTCTTTAGCCATTCATCTGTTGAAGGGTATCTTTGTTGTTTCCAGAGTCTTGATATGGTAAATAGTGCTGTAATGAATATAGGTGTAAAGAAGGGATTTTTGTATTGCATTTTTGTGTTCCTAGGGTATATTCCTAAGAGTGGTATAGCTGGTTCGTATGGGAGCTCGATTTCCAGTTTTTGGAGGAATCTCCATATTGCTTTCCATAAAGGTTGAACTAGACAGCATTCCCACAAGCAGTAGATAAAAGTTCCTTTCTCTCCGCATCCACGCCAACACTGCTTGTTCTCATTCTTTGTGATGTGTGCCAATCTCTGAGGTGTGAGTGGTACCTCACAGTTGTTTTTATTTGCATCTCTCTGATGATTAGTCATGTGGAGCATTTTTTCATGTGTCTTTTGGCCATTTGTATTTCTTCTTGGTCAAAGTGTCTGTCCATTTCTTCTCCCCATTTTTGATGAGATTGGATGTTTTTTTCTTGTAAATTTCTGTCAGTGCCTTGTATATTTTGGAGATTAGCCTCTTGTTGTATGGGTATTGGGTGAATAGTTTCTCCCACTCAGTGGGGGCTCTTGTATCCTGGGCAATATTTCTTTTGAGGTGCAGAAGCTTCTCAGTTTAATATATTCCCATCTGTTAATCTCTGTTTTCACTTGCTTGGAGACTGCAGTTTCCTCTTTGAAGATGCCTTTAGTCTCAATGTCCTGGAGTGTTTTACCTATGTGTTGTTCTATATATTTTATGGTTTCGGGTCTGATATCAAGGTCCTTTATCCATTTGGATTTTATCTTCGGACATGATGTTAGGTAAGGGTCTAAGTTCAATTATTTTGCAAGTGGCTAGCCGGTTGTGACAACACCACTTGTTGAAGAGGCTTTCTTTGCTCCATTTAGGATTTCTTGCTCCTTTATAAAAATTAGGTGATTGTATGTCTGGGGAACATTCTCTGAGTATTCAAGCCTAATCCACTGATCTGAGGGCCTGTCTTTAATCCAATACCATGCTATTTTGATTACTATTGTTTTGTAGTACAGTTTAAAGTTGTGGAAAGTAATTCTTTTCATATTCTTTTTCCCAATGATTGCTTTAGCTATTCTAGGGTGTTTATTGTTCCAAATGAATTTCAAGAGTGCCTGATCAACTTTGAAGAAAGTCATGGGTATCTTTAGAGGGATTGCATTAAATCTGTACAATACTTTGGGGGGTATTGCCATTTTAATTATGTTAATCCTGCCAATCCATGAGCAGGGTATATGCATCCATTTCTGCGTGTCCTCTCTTATTTCTTGGAGCAGAGTTTTATAGTTTTCTTTGTATAGGTCCTTCACATTTTTAGTCAAGTTGATTCCAAGATATTTGAGTTTGTGTGGCACTATTGTGAATGCCTTGAATTCTTGATGTTGATTTCTTCCTTATTACTATTGATGTATAGAAAGGCCATTGATTTTTGTGTGTTAATTTTGTAGCCTGCCACCTTGCTATATGAGTCTATTGTTTCTAGAAGCTTTTTCGTAGAGACTTAAGGTTTTCTAGGTAGAGTATCATGTCATCTGCAAACAGAAAGAGCTTGACTTTTTCCTTTCCTATTTGAATTCCCTTGATATCTTTTCTGGCCTAATCGCTGTAGCAAGTACTTCCAGTGCTATGTTGAATAGGAGTATTGAGAGAGGACAGCCTTGTCTTGTGCCAGAATTTAGAGGAAAGGCTTTCAGTGTTTCTCCATTGAGAAAAATATTTGCCTCTAGGTTGTGGTAGATGGCCTTCACTATATTGAGAAAGGTTCCTTCCATTCCCATCTTGCTGAGAGTTTTGATCAAGAATGGGTGTTTGACCATATTAAATGCTTTCTCTGCATCTATTGATATGATCATGTGATTTCTATTTTTCTTGTTGTTGATGTTGTGTATTATGTTGATAGATTTACAGATGTTAAACCATCCTTGCATTCCTGGGATGAAACCTACTTGATCATAGTGGATGATCTTCTTCATGAGGCATTGAATCCTATTTGCCAGGATTTTGTTGAGGATATTTGCATATGTATTCATAAGCGATATTGGTCTGTAAATTTTTTTTTCATAGCATCTCTGTCTGGTTAAGTATCAAGGTAATGTTAACTTCATAAAAGGTATTTGGAAGTTTCCTGTTTTTTTCAATTGCATGAAATAGTCTTGCCAGGATTGGTAGAAGTTCCTCTTGAAATGTTTGAAAGAATTCATTAGAAAATCCATCTGGGCCTTGACTTTTGTCTTTGGGCAGACATTTGATTACTGTCTTAATTTCCTCAATAGTGATGGGTGTGTTTATATATGCTACATCTTCTTCCTTCAACCATGGAAGATTATAAGAGTCCAAAAATTTATCCATTTCTTTCAGGATCATTTTTAGTGGCATAGAGTTTCTCAAAGTAGTTTCTGATTACCCTTTGGATCTCTACCATATCAGTAGTGATCTCTCCTTTTTCATTCCTAATATGAGTTATCAAGTTTCTCTCTCTGTCTTTCTTTGTTAGTTTTGCCAATGGTCTATCAATCTTGTTTATTTTTTCAAAGAACCAACTTCTGCTTTTGTTGATTTTTTGGATTGTTTTTTGGGTTTCCACTTCATTGATTTCTGCTCTCAGCTTTGTTATTTCCTTCTGTCTCCCTATTTTTGTTGAGTACTTTCTAATTCTATGTGCTGTGTCATTAAGCTATTCAGGTATGCTTCTTCTTTCCTGATGTGTGCTTGCAAAGCTATAAACTTTCCTCTTAGTACTGCTTTTACTGTGTCCCATAGGTTCTGATAGTTTGTTTCTCCATTGTCATGTGTTTTAAGGAAGGTTTTGATTTCCTCTTTGATTTCATCTCAGACACACTGGTTATTCAGTATTAGGCTGTTTAACTTCCAGGTTTTAAATATTTCTGCTGTGTCCCTTTGCAGTCACGTAAAATTTCAGGGCCTTGTGTTCAGCAAAGGTAGCCTGAAAAATTTCTATCTTCTTGATATTATGGAGGTATGTTTTATGTGCTAGCATGTAGTCTATTCTGGAAAATATCCCATGTACATTAGAAAATATCCCATGTATCCAGGCTTCTGGGGGTAGAGTGTCCTGTATATATCTACTAGGCCTCTTTCTTCCATTTCTCTTTTCAGTATATTATTGTTAGGTTTCAGTATGGTTGACCTGTCAAGTGTTGACAATGCCATGTTGTAGTCTCCCACAATTATTGTGTTGTTATTGACATTATTTTTCAGATTTGTCAACAATTTTATTAAATATTTTGCTGACTCCTTATTTGGTGAATTTATGTTTAGGAGAGTGATTTCTTCCAGCTGTATGTATCCCTTGATTAATACAAAATGTCCATTTTTGTCCCTTACAACTTTCCTAAGTATAAAGTTTGCATCATCTGATATTAGCATGGCCACTCCAGCTTTTTATGTGTGTTGTTTGCTTGGATGATTTTCCTCCAGACTTTTATTTTGAGTCTATGTTTGTTCTGACTATTCAGGTGCATTTCTTGTAGGCAGCAGAAGGTTGGATTAAGTTTTTTGATCCATTTTGCCACTCTGTGTCACTTAACTGGTGCATTTAGTCCATTGATATTGAGAGAAAGAATTGTCCTGGGAGTTAGTGCCATCTTTATATCGAAGTTTGTTGTGTCTGTTGGTCAGTCTTGTCTTAAAGTAGGCTTTCAGTTTTTCTTTTAAGACTGGTTTTAAGTCTGTAAAGTTTCTGAGCTGTTTTTTTCTGTGAAACCATGTACTGTTCCTTCAAACCTGAAAGTGAGTTTTTCTGGGTGCAGTATTCTAGGAGAAGCATTTATTTCACTGAGTTTTGTCACTATGTCCCACCACTGCCTTCTGGCCTTGAGTGTTTCTGGTGACAGGTCTGCAGTAAATCTCAAGAATGTTCCCTTGAATGTAATGTCTCTTTTCAATCTTGCTGCTTTCAGAATTCTGTCTCTATCTGTGGGATTTGTCATTGTGTTTAGGATGATTCTTGGGTTCTTTTTTTCTGGGGTCTTTTTTATTTGGTACTCTTTGGGCATGCAGGATTTGATCTCATGTATTCATTAGCTCTGGTAGTTTCTCTTTAATGATGTTCTTGACCATTGATTCTTCCTGGAAATTTTATTCCTGGGTCTCTGGGACGCCAATGATTCTTAAGTTGTTTCTGTTGATCTTATCATAGACTTTTATTTCTACCTGTTCCCATTCTTTGAGTAATTTTTCCATTGTTTGATCATTTGCTTTAAGACTTTTTTCCAATTTCTTCTGCTGTATGGAATTGTTATTCATCTTACCTTCCAGTGTACTAATTCTATCCTCAGCTGCTGTTAACCCATGGATAAGCTCAACCATGTTTTTCTTCAATTCATCTACTAAGTTTTTCAGACCTGTTATTTGACCAGAAATTTCAGTTTGGAATATTATGATTTCTATCTTCATATTCTCTTGATTCTTATTTGTGTTCTCTTCTATACTTTCTTTGAGTTCTTTGAACATCTTCCATATTGCGACTCTAAACTCCTTATGTGAAAGACTGACTAGTTGGTTGGACATGTTCAAGTCATCAGATTTTCCATCATTATACTCTATGTCTGGCGCTGGCCAGCGTTGTTTCCCCATTGTCACACTTGTATTGTGGGTTTTTCTACATGTTGTGGTTGTATTCATTAGTTAAATGATATGCATGGCTGGGAAGTGAAGCGGAGCAGCCGTGCTCTTCTGGATCCACCCTTTCTGGGCTTGTAAACTCAACTCCAGGGAAGGTTCCAGGGAAGGCAAGCCGTCATCAGATGAGCCACACACAGGATGAAATCAGGCCAAAAATGGAGCACAGCACAGAAGACAGGCAGATAGGGGTGCTGGCATCTGATTTCCAGCAGAGTTCAGTGACTTCCCCTTTCTGGGCTTGTAAAGTCAGTCATTTCTTTCTCACTCATTCGCTCGCTAGGTAGCTTCAGAATACAGGTTTTTGGAGGTTCGCTTCCCAGGTCTCTGAGGAGAGCTTCAAGGATTCAGAAAAGACTGAGAAGTACAGGACAGGGCTCCCTTCAGGTCCTCAGTTTCCTCAGAAGAAACACAGCAGGGCAGAGACTCCACAGGTACAGTAATCATCACTCTACGTGGCAGTCCCCACAGTCAGCCATTTCTTACTTACTCACTCTCTGCTAGGTAGCTTCAGAATGCAGTTTTTTGGGGGTTCGCTTCCCAGGCTCTGAGGAGAGCTTCAAGAATTCAGAAAAGACAGAGAAACACAGGACAGGGCTCCCTTTAGGTCCTCAGTTTCCTCAGAAGAGGCACAGCAGGGCAGAGACTCTGCAGGTGAAGCAATCAGCACTTTACCTGGCAATCCCCACAGTCAGCCATTTCTTTCTTACTTACTCGCTCGCTGGGTAGCTTCAGAATGGAAGTATCCAGTATTAAACCCAGGTCTCCCAGGTAATTTCTTGCTATCCTTAAGTCTTTTCAACCTATTAAATTAGTTTTTTTTTTCATTTTGAATATTTAATTTGTGATATTTCTACTCTAAATTTTGAGCATTTTTAGAGTTATTTTATGCTTATATTTATGGGTTTTATATAATATCTATATTCATGTATCATACGTCAGCCCTTTATCAATTAAATGTACTAAATGTATTATATGTTCATAGGAAACCATTTTTACTTTAATAGTATAATATTTCTTTGATTTTGGAGTTTGTATTTTTATATTCGTATTTAATGTGCCATTATCTAAGTGACAGATATTTCATAGCAGTTTTATACTATAGCACTTTAGACCTTACCATTTACATTGTTTGCATTCTATTATGAATTAAATTTTAATTGGTATGTTTTAGGTGAAACATATTTTGTCTTTCATATATTTTTATAGTTGCTCAATATATATTGAAAAGTTATATCATTGCTTTATCTTGGCACTTTTGTTGAAAATAAATTGACATCCCATAGAGTCTCTGAGAACTGACAGTAAGTAAAGTACTAGGAGTAATCACTGAGTATTGCCACATGTGGCCAGGTGATGCATTATGAAGTGCACTATACAGAATTTATGTAATAGAGATGGGGAAGTAACTGAATAATCAATTGTTGGGGACTGACTTGTTTGAGGCCATTTTGCTATTCTTTCTGCCATAATCCAGCCTTTCACCTAAAGGCTACATGCAGTCTTGCTGTAAGTTCTTGGGCCAAAGAGAAAGGAAAATGCAGCTGCAAAGTATAATTAATCTTTTAGCCCGGAGGAGAGCAACACAGCCTAGTACCATTCCCAGAAAAGAGGCCTTACTCCCTTAACCATATCCCTGAGTTTACAAGACATTCATTATTGTGTATATGCTACATTGTCTGTTCAAGACCACTGAGGCAAGCACATCTTGCACCACCTCCTGATAGTCAAGCAATTAGGAATGCAGCTAGAAGGTCACAAGATGTTTCCATGGATACTGCAAGAAGTATTGCCCACTTGCCTTATTTGGAATAATGAAGTAATTTTCATGCCAAAAGTGTAATTGACATCACCCTTGTACTGCCCCCTTCTCCTTCTCTATATAAGAAGGAGCTGTAGCCAAATAAAGTTGCCCTTGAGCAGTGAGACATTGCCTTGGGTCTTTATTATTAACCTCTCTCAGATTTTTACAGGTGTGGTTGTTCTTCTACCTAGCAAAATAGGAGTGCGGTTGTCTGAGAAGTCTTCCCAGCTAATTCCTGCTGGCCGGGCCCCCCTGGGGGGCTTCAGGACCCCG
The DNA here is from genome assembly GCF_024139225.1 of Suncus etruscus. NCBI lineage: Eukaryota > Metazoa > Chordata > Mammalia > Eulipotyphla > Soricidae > Suncus > Suncus etruscus. The sequence goes on along the minus strand of NC_064852.1, from coordinate 69,292,521 downwards.
CATTTTGGCGCCCAACGCTGGGCACGAAGACCACCGCCACACCCCGAACGACTACGGGTCGGCGAGTCCGGAGCTGTTTCGTAAATCGCAGGATATACCCCATCCGGGTAGGCGTTGAAATGAGTTAGCCTTAATCAAATATTTAAACTGCAGTTTTTTCAGTCGTTCTGATCACCGCCCCTGATTGGCTCTTGGGGCTTCGCCCGTTGGCTTCACTTCCATGGGTGTTTCGTTGAGTACTGAACTTAAATTCATTATTGATATTCAGTCTGAGTTGAAAGCCAGACATGTAGAGGTTACCAAAAAGAATATTTGTAATTTTCTTATGTTTATTCATAATGTATGTCATTGATTTATTATTACCTGTCCAGAAATTGTTGCGTCCACTTGGGACAAAGTAGGACATGAAATGAGTGATTATTTTGTAAATAATGATGATTCACAGAAGGAAAAAATTATGTTCCAATATTGGAGCCTGTTAAGAGATATCATTGTAACTAAAAATGCCGGAACCGCCAAAGACATCATCCATGCCGTTGAATCTCATGTACAACAAGTCTCCCGTGAGTGTTCCAGGACTCCCTCTCGTTCTAATTCTGTCTCTCATCTCCCTTCTCCCTCTGAGAATACTTCCCCTTGTCCTCCCTCCACCACTGATTCTTCTACCTTTGTCTCCAAAGTAACTAATGCTCTTAAAGATCTCTCTAATCTTCTCATTTATATCCCTCCCTTACTTCTGTCCATGCTTCTGCTCTATGCACCCAGACCCCTACAGAAGAGGCCGCTGCACCCTCTGTGCAAAATCCTAAACAGCCCTTCACTTCCCTAGCTTCAGCTCCGTCCCTGTTTCACCACCCTCCCCTCCTTAGCCAGCAATTGCAACAATACAAAGCCTTTAATTGGAAAAGCCTCAAAGAGCCATTTCAAGCCGTAACCTCCTATGGCCCCCAAGCCCCTTACACGCTCTCCTGCTTAGAATCTAAAAGCTGAACTCTTTGTCTCTTGGGAAGTTAACTTTTTTTTCCATTGCAAAGCCCCTGCAAATAGGCAGGAATCCTAATCTCTAAGCTCGTATAGCTGGCCTCGCCTCTTTTCATACCTTAAAGGTACAGCACACACTTTCCAAGTCCCAGCTTGCCAACATGGCTCTTGCTGCCCTCTGTGCCTGGAAGTCGCTCCCCAAAGCCAGCATTCCAGCAGCTCCCCCACACCGGCAACAAACTGTTGCTGCTTTCTCCTTCCCCCCCCCCCTTTTTCTGACTTGAGTTCCCAACTCACCACAATTACATCCATGGTCTCTCACCTCTCTAACAAACTTGATAATGCTCTTAGCTCAAAAACCAGTGCTACTACCTTTCCTGTCTTTCTCCCTAATGGAAAAAGTCTCCCCCCACCCTCCCCGCCTGCTCAGCAGCCTCCGCAGCTACCTTCTCAAACGCCTCCCACTGATCCCCCGCACCCCAGGGGAAAAATTCTAAATGCCCAAGACGCTCAGTCCCTAACCATGGCAGATTCCCTCCTCTCACCGCTCCCCCTCTTAAAGCTATAGATATGAAACTACTTGGCCAAATTAAAAATCTTAAACAAATCTTAAGCCTTCAAAAACAGGCTGCTTCTCTTAATTCACAGGTTTCTGCCTTTCAGGCGTTCCCCCCCCCTCCTAAATCTATAGTTGTCTGTCCTCTGCCCACTGAATTCCACGGCCAGGCCCCCCCTCTTGAGAACTCAAAGAGACAAACTAATGAAAGTGAGGCTAAGTGCCATAAAACAGAAACTGCTGCAGTGCCTACAAAAAATTCTAAAGGCACAGTAAGCAGAATAATTACAAAGTATCATCTGCTAAGCCATAAAACCTTGCGATATCTACACTTTGCTGTTAAAACTTCTGAGCCTAATGTACCCTTTACTTTGCTCAAACCAATCCTCAGCCTCCTTCAGCCTCTTTCCTGCCAGCCTTGGGAAACAGCCAGCTCAGGCCCTGCCACTCCCACCTTAAGCCTTCCAATTCACCTTGAAATACCCAATCTTTGTTATTCAAAAGAAATCTGAAAAGTAGCATCTCTTGCATATTCTCAAATCAATTAATAAAACCATGATTCTCATGGTGCTTTTGCAACCCAGACTCCCCTCTTCGGTTGCCACTCCCTCTAATTCCAATAAATTAGTAATTAATCTTAAAAGATTGCTTTTTTTTTCCTATATATCATTACACCCTGCTAACTGTAAATAATTTGCCTCTAACCTTCCTGCTGTTAACTGTGCTAGCCCCTCCCCAAGTTATCAGTGAAAAACTCTGCTTCACCTTGTCAGCCCTACACTTCGTCAAATATGTGTTATTAGGTTTAGTGCATTAAGTAGTGTAAAGTAATTATTAAAACATTAAAAAGCAACAGAAAGATAAAGGCAATAAATTTTTTTTTCATGCCTCTCAGAAAATTTTAAAGCAAGGTCATAATTCTGTCACTTTACAGATAACAAAATATTGGTAAAAGAAAAACTTCTTTGTGTTTTAAAATCCAAACGAACACAAAAGTGTTAAATTTAAATCTTATATTTCTATTAAAAGTTTTATTTTAATTTTTAAAGTATTTACAAAATTATGTGAAAAATAATGTGGTTAGCCTTTTTAAACAATATAGTTAATTTAATGCACAGTAAACACCTATATGTACTTTATAGTACCCTTAGTTTTAACTTTGTGCTACAGCAATAGTTGTTCTTTATTTCTGCATTGTAAGAACTATTATTTTAAGTGCATTCAAAATATCAGCACATTATATAAATCTGTATATTTGTGTCGCAGTGAAAAAATAATATAAATGAAAAAATATATTATATATAATTTTATAAGAATATATAAAAGTAACTAAACTTTATAAGCAAATTAACTAGTATTAAATACAATTTTGGTCTTAAGTTCTAGGTGTGTAAATGCATCACATGTCTTTAACTATATTTTATAATAATCTAAGCATTTAGTTAATTTAGTATATAATATTTTTTACAAATTATTCACATAAAGTCTTCATAGTAAAAACAGTTGTTTGTTTTTTAAAATCAGTTTTTATACCTTTAATAATCATAGTTCATGCTATTGTGTTTAATCATAAAAATTTTAACACTTTATTGCAGCTGTCTTACTATTCTACTGCAAAACCAATTTAAATAAAACCTATTCATTTACAGCAAATGATTTCATACTTCAGAGTGAAGACTCCTTCTACAGTGCTCATTAACCATTTTACTTAATGTTTTAAACTTCAAATTAAAATTGTTTTAAAAATGTTTTGTGTTAAATCTAAACCTTAAAATTTATTTTCAGCAAAGTTCCACTCCATCTACATTAAGTACTTCTCAAAACTAAAAAAGTTTTTCTACAAAAATTTTTCTTTCTTCTCACAAACATGCTAGCTAAATATTTAAAAGCGCTTGTCAATTTTTTATAAATCAGTCTTAAATCAATCCTTTTGTCTGTTTATGTGTCTGTTGTGATGAATGAAAGTGGCCACAAGTGTAAAATGTTGTGTTTAGTGTTGTTTTGTTTTGTCTGTTTATTTGTTATCTCTACATTTTATAATAATACAATTTTTAAAGCCTTATCCATTTTTCAAATTTCAATTAATTTTTTCAACCTGGTTCAGTCTGGTCAGTTCACAAACTGGCATCTTGCAACTAAAAATCATGTGTTAAAAATTATGTATTAAGCTAGCTTTGTCCTTCTAAGAACATGGCGGAAAGTGTGAGGGATGGCAAACCCCAAATTTCTCAATGGCCATCGGGGATAACTTTTCCCTGGAGAATTTCTGGACTTTGCAGTCACCCAACTTTCCTGCTATGTGTAAGTTCAGGCCTATAAAATATGTATTTATAGCTAAAAAATAGCATCTAGCTTTAAAATAATAACTAAAAAGTTTAACAAAAATCATTTATGTTCAGTTTAAAAGTTTTTGATAAATTGGCGATTGTTAATTATAAAAATTTTTTAAATGCTGAAGTCTAACAAAAAATTTCCGCAGCCTTCCACAGTCCTGTCTTCATCCACTTCAAAAAAGCCTGTCACCCCTCCTGCCAGCCGCCTTTCCTGCAAACCTGTTTCTGACAAACTCCACCTTTAACAATGCTGAATTGAGCACTCTGCCTAGCTGCCTTGGATGCCCACCATTGCCACCAACAACCTCCATTGTAAACAAGTCACGGTCGTGGAACTTTGCTTGCTCGAACCATATATGTGCCCGCCTGTTCAACAATCACACATTTGCAATCAAACCATTATTGTTAACAACTCTTCCATCTTCATTGAAGCCCCCAACTCCACTTATTTTGTTTGCTCCACTAAATTTTCTCCCCATATTGTTACCGAAATGTTTCTTGCTTATCATGATTATTATGTTTTAGCTTTGTTAAAGCCTAAAATAACCATCAAACCTGTTGGTCCGGTTTCCACCTTGAACCTCATCCTGCAAATGGTCAATGCCTCTGCCCGAGCGCCCTCCAACACCAGCTATGAACACTGTTAAATCTGCAATTCACCGGTTTCGCCGTTTTATAAAAGCATCACAACGTTTAAATCTCCTATCTACACCAATAACTCTAAACTTCTTCTCTGGAAAGTTCAGCCTCAGCGTCATCAACTCACTATTAAGCAAGTTGTAAGCTACGAACTCTGCCTTCTAGCCCATCCTTCTCCTCTCAAGTTATTTTAAATATTATAAATGCCTCTGCTCTAGCCCTCACAGACCCATATTATGATAGTTCTTCAAAATCGTCGTGCTCTATATTTTCCCCTTATGTAAGAGGGGGGAGTCTGTGTAGCCCTTAAGGAACAATGTTGTATTTTCAAAGATAAACCTGGATTAGTTAGGAATAGCGTTCAACACATTGGTGACGGTATAAAAGACTTCCAAAAACATTTCGATGAAGAACAAGGTTGGTAACAGGGTTGGTTTTTCTCTTCTCCTTGGATACATACATTACTGTCCACTATTTTGGGCCCTCTTATTAGCCTCATGCTGCTCCTTTCCTTTGACCCATGGGCTTTCCGCAAACTTACTGCCCTTGTTAAAAACCAGGTAGATGAGACGGCAAAAACCTCTGTTCAAGTTCACTACCAACAGTTAACCCAACGTGACTCCTGTGAAAACTTGGCTTTTGTCACCAAGCCGCCCTTCCAGCCACTAAGTTTTCAGGAGATAGAGCGCATAGCTAACAAACGGAGCTCGCTCCGGTACTTGTGCTCTCGGCTGTGGAGACACCTACGACGGGATTAGCAAGGTCCCAGTTAGGACACGGCCCTAAAAGGCTACAAAGCATAATTCGGATCCCTGTGCACACCCACGGCGTTTGTAGCCACCTTTTAAATGCGGCTTTGGCCGTGTCCGACCTGGTCAAACCTTGTAGCCTAAGACACGGTTCTTCCACCCGCTCACGACTTTCCTTCTTTTATTAGAAGAGAAAGGGGGAGATGTTGGGGACTGACTTGTTTGAGGCCATTTTGCTATTCTTTCTGCCATAATCCAGCCTTTCACCTAAAGGCTACATGCAGTCTTGCTGTAAGTTCTTGGGCCAAAGAGAAAGGAAAATGCAGCTGCAAAGTATAATTAATCTTTTAGCCCGGAGGAGAGCAACACAGCCCAGTACCATTCCCAGAAAAGAGGCCTTACTCCCTTAACCATATCCCTGAGTTTACAAGACATTCATTATTGTGTATATGCTACATTGTCTGTTCAAGATCACTGAGGCAAGCACATCTTGCACCACCTCCTGATAGTCAAGCAATTAGGAATGCAGCTAGAAGGTCACAAGATGTTTCCATGGATACTGCAAGAAGTATTGCCCACTTGCCTTATTTGGAATAATGAAGTAATTTTCATGCCAAAAGTGTGATTGACATCACCCTTGTACTGCCCCCTTCTCCTTCTCTATATAAGAAGGAGCTGTAGCCAAATAAAGTTGCCCTTGAGCAGTGAGACATTGCCTTGGGTCTTTATTATTAACCTCTCTCAGATTTTTACAGGTGTGGTTGTTCTTCTACCTAGCAAAATAGGAGTGCGGTTGTCTGAGAAGTCTTCCCAGCTAATTCCTGCTGGCCGGGCCCCCCTGGGGGGCTTCAGGACCCCGCAATCAATTATGAGTTGTGCTAAAGAAAAAAAACTATTGATGCTTCTAGATTTCTGACAAATATCATGGTGGCTTTAGTCAAAAATCTCTAGTGTTTAGTTAAAAGGTTAATTTGTAATTGGATTCAGATGCATACATAAGTAAATAAAGCAATGTTTTTATTTTATATATAAAACTTTGTAGACTTAAGTCTTCATGACTATTGTGACAGTTATTCTTCCATGAGAAGACCAAGTTATGATTATTTCCCAGATGGTGGTTTCCACTAGTCCTGCTTCCATAAGAATTACATTAAATTTATCTAAATAGTAATCCTCACTCCTTTCTCTGGAATCACAAATTATTATACATAAGGCTTCAAAGATCTAGGCTAGTAACAAAAAATTTTGCATTATAGCAACAATGCAGATAGGCAAAAGTTTGATACTAACTTCAAATAAAAAGCAAAGAATGTAGGGACAACAATTAATAGGAAGCAAAATAAAGGTAATTTGAATCTGAAAAGCATCTCATTTGTATAAACGTTGCAAAACTTACCAAATACAATAAAAGAAGAATTTATTAAAAGTTTGTATTGCAGTAGTTTTCCTGATCATTGACTTATCAATTCTATTGGGATGATACTCTACCTTTAAAATGCCAAGTAGTATCAAGATTAAAAAGTCAATTATTGCTATTTTATTCCTTTACTGGAGTAATATTTCTTTTTCTTTTGACAGGTTTGGGGGTGGGACCACACCCTGATTATGAATGTTTATGTAATTCAAAGACATTACTGTTTTGTAATGAAGTAAATGAGAAAGTTGTATGTGAACTAAGTTAGGATAGTTTACGTATTTCACTGTTAACGGTAATGCACAGCATCTCATGAGAAATGGCTGCATGATTGTAATAGGTGATATTAAAGTAAAATTAAGATAGCTTATTCTACCACTGAATTTATTCAAGTCTTTTCCCTTTCTTGATAACTCAGCTGTAATCCAAAATCATATCTTCATAAAATAATAAGATAAGAATTACTTGACTTGTTTGTTGTAGGGAAAAATGCCCAGAACATTTAAAAAAAATTTAGTAACACTAGGCATCAACTAAAATGTAATGGTGTCATATTCAGATTTTTTTCTAAACAACATTTAAAAGTGGCTGAGCTTAATACCCCCAAATGGGCTATATAATTAATTACATCACTTAATATGATTTACTAATAGGTGGTTGTATATTAATATTATCAGCAGTTATCCATAAGTAATTACTTTGTATACAAAACACCAGAAGTGACAATGATATGAAATAAATGATATTTCAGTGCAAATTAAATAAGCTATAATAACTCTACATAAGTGAACTATTTTTAAGCTTTTCCTCAAGTTGCATTTGTGTCTCCCTGAGGCAGGGTTGTTTTGCTTTGTTCCTGAGGGAGGGCAAGGGCAAGAGAGTGTTGATTACATTTTCAATAACCTCCAGTCATCAAATGCTTCCTATGTTATGTTGCAAACTGAGATGAAAAACAGCCTGCTAATATGATCATTTTAGCACTCCTTCTCTACGAGACAGACTGATGTTTCTAAGAGCCTTTTCATTACCTTGTCTATAAAACAACTTTTAAGGCAGAAAAGTAAATGCACATTGAACCAGTGTTATGAAATCCTTACTAAAATATTGCATGTGTGTTCTGATACTAGTTGAAGTGAAGGCTAGATGTATAATATGTTTCTACAAAATTGAGTGTTAGATGCTTCTAATAAGTTGTAATAGATTTTTCTTGTAGTAACCAAAAATGGCAGGATTTTAATGACTATTTCACACAATGTTAAAGTTAATAAAGAAAAGCATCTGTATTTGGTAATCTTTGGCTTGTATTTTATTGACTCTCCATGAATTACAAATACATGATTTTCAGACATACAATGTTTTAGTCCCCCTCCCTTCACCAGTTTTTATTTCTCTCCACCAATGTCCTCAGTTTTCCTCACCCTGCCCTTCCATCTCCCTTCAAACTACCACTATGAATAACATTCCTTTCTTTTTCTTTTTTCCCTTTAGTCATTATGGTTTGCAAAACTGTTTATAAGATTGAATCATGTATATAATTTTACCTATTTTAAGAACTTGCCACAATGGGGGCATGAGTGATGGCATAAAAAAGGGGCCATTATTTTATCTTTTAATTTACCTCTATTATTTTCCCCTTATGTTGAATCAAGCCTACAGATTTTCCATTATTTTTATACAGATCATAATGCATATATTCTATTAGATGCCATTTGTTACCCAGAAATGAATTTAAAGGTAATTAGTGTGTTAGGTGATAACTAAATTATGAATATGACATATGCAATGCTATTGTTCAATTTTGTATAACATTCAGCAATGGCTTGTCACAAGAAACGTTTCTATATATCCACATTTAAGTATGAAAAATATGGGTCATAGATTAAGTACATAAATTTGCAATCAGAAAGTTCGAGTTTAGGGGCCCAAAAAAGTTCACAGCAGCTGTAGGATGTTTGCCTTGCACACTGAGGACCCAGGATGATCTGGGTTCAATTCCCAGCATCCCTTATGGTCCCCTGAGACTGCCAGGAATGATTTCTGCACACAGAGCTAGGAGTAATCTCTGAGTCCCACCAAGTGTGGTTCAAAAAGAAAAAAAAGTTTGAGTTTTTAATATAAATTCTATCATTTACCAGTTCTGTTTTTTTTTGTTTTTTTTTTGGGGGGGGTTGTTTTTTTTTTTTTTGTTTGTTTTGTTTTGTTTTGAGGCCACACCCAGTGATGCTCAGGAGTTACTCCTGGCTATGTGCTCAGAAATTGTTCCTGGCTTGGGGGACCATAGGATGCTAGGGAATCGAACCACGGTTCGTCCTAGGCTAGTGAGGGTAAGGCAGATGCCTTATCGCTTGTGCCAGTGCTCTGGCACCACCATTTCTGTTTTAAGACAATGTCTTTATTCATCTATTCAAAAGGATCATTAAATTCACCATTTTATAATAATGCATACTATAAGAACTTCAGAATAATTGTTGCAATCTTTATAATAATCTGTTGAGCAAAAACTATTCTTATGTTTATTTATAATTATATACTGTATAGCAATATTTTTTACAGATAGTGGAAGTTTATAGAGATGAAATAATAATAGCATCTAATAGTGATGAATCTGGAAATTTAAAATTTTAATTAAAATACACTCCTATCATTCCAGACTTATTTATTCTTTATAAATAATGTAGGCAATTATGTTTATTTTAAAATTGTATCATGAACTTCAAATTAAAATGAGTTTAAAAGATATTAGAGTAACTCTTTAGGATAATGCCAATTTCTTTTTTTTGTTTGTTTGTTTATTTTGGCCACACCCAGTGATGCTCAGGGGTTACTCCTGGCTATGCTCTCAGAAGTCGCTCCTGGCTTGGGGGGACCATATGAGATGCCAGGGGATCTAACTGCAGTCCATCCTAGGCTAGCGCTGGCAAGGCAGACATCTTACCTCTAGTGCCACAGAGCCACCCCCCCCCTTTTTTATTTTTGTTTTTGTTTCTTGGGTCATACTCTGCAGAGCTCAGGGATTACTCCTGGCACTAAGTTTAGAAATCACTCCTGGCAGGCTCCAGGGAATGTATGGGATGTCAGGATTTGAACCATTGTTCTTCTGCATGTAAGGCTAATGCCCTACCTCAGGCCCCTGTCAATTTCTTGTTATATTTTGATAACATAAAAGTTGTTTTAAATTATTTTAAGCTTGGGGCTGGTGGTGCAGTGGTAGGGCATTTGCCTAGCACATAGCTGACCTACTGTAGACCCCAATTTGATCCCCCAACCTAGGAGAAATTTCTGAGCTCATGGTCAGGAGTAACCCCTGAGCATCACTGGGTTTGGCCCAAAAACCAAAAAAAAATTTAGTCTTCATAAAAAACTCCATAAATTGGTATATGTTTATGTCACATCACACAGCCACATGTAACCACACACTAATATTATACAGCATAATATCAAGTTTTATAAAAGAGTGACAATAAAAATAAAATATATTATTTTGCTAATAATTTGTATCCAGGAATTTTTTAAGAAAAGTTATTAGGTAATTTGCATAAGGTATATATAAAAGGATCTGTGATTTTTTAAAAATTCAATAATTTTAGCCAACTAAATTATAAAATATACAGGAAAACTGATTTAGCTGTCACATATTAAGATGCTGTACTAATAACAAAAGTTATAATAATACAATAGAGAAAAGGAAAAATACAGCCTTACATGTTCAAGAGACTTATAGGAAATTTAAAAATGCAGTCCTAGTGAAGGTAACAGAAAAATATACTTCAAAAGTCATGAGAAAATTAAATTAATTATACTTTAGGCACATTGTGCTAATTTATAAAATTAAAAATAAGTTAGGGTTATTGAAATAGGGTATATCTTAGATTAATTTAAAATTATAAATTTAAAATTATTAGGGGCTCTTAACAATGGTTTTCAGTAGGAATAGTCAACTAAGGCTTATTTTATTTAACAAATATATCCAGTTTTTTCTAGTAATAAATTTCTACATTTTTAAACATATATCAGATCTTTATCTATTAATCTATTTTATACTTACTGTTTCACCATCACTGAAGTTGGATGACTATGAATGACCAATTAAATAAAAACCTTTATATTAGCCATAGCTCATAGGTCATGGGTGAATTGTGGCAGTCGGAAGCTGAAAGATCTAATATGAGAATTCACAAAATATTTACCTAAAGGAATCTTTCTCTTCCTTGGGGCTACAATGAAAGTCTGGACTCAGTGGCATCGTGACATTTACAGTGAGAGATTCTACTTCAGAAATGAGTCTCACAAGAAAAAGAGAGGACAAAAAGTAAAGCAGACAGAGTAGAGATTGTCTTAAGAATGCTGCAAAATGAAATAGTTCTATTTACAAATAAATATGAATCATTTATATATGTATATATTATTTTTGGTGTAAGTTTTATTCTGTATCAGTTCTACTTCAAAATATTATAACTCATGGAGCAGGAGCGATAATACAGCAATAGGGCATTTGATTTGCACGCGGTCAACACAGAACAGACTTCAGTTTGATTCCATGCATCCCATCCATCCCCATAGCCTGCCAGGAGCGATTTCTGAGTGCAGTACTAGGAGTGAACCCTGAGCGCCACAGGTGTGACCCAACATATATATTATACATATTATATATATGATATATATGACTCAACAGAAAAGGCAAACAATATATTTTATTTGTCACTTGAGGGGACTGAGAAATATTCTAAGAAGTGCTCAGAACGACCCACTACTCTCTTTACACTCTCCCTCAACCAAACAAGAATTTCACAGGAAGGCACCAAGCTGCAGTACTGCTCTGGTCTTCTAATCAGCGATTGCCTGGGTCACGTTTCCAGTGCTCTGGGGCCTTCAGGGCCACACTTTGGTGCTGGAGGATATTTGTGGTACCAGGGGTTTTGCATGAAGTCCAGGCATGTACCTTAAGCCTGGTCCTGTACCTCCAGCCCCTAGTTGGCACTTTTATAAAAGACGGACTAAATTCATTGACACTAGATATACAGATCAGTTTATATTTTGTGCAGTTGAAGTGAAAGTTCTTTGATCTTTTCAAACTCTTTTCAAACCTTTTCAGAATCTTTTCAAAAATGCATACATGTTTAAATTACAGAGAAGTACTCATAAAATATGAATTATATTTATCTCTCTGAGAGTAAACTAGAGATCTCTTTTTTATTTTATGATTTATGTTTTTCAGCAATTAGAGTTGTCTTGACCTGCAGTTATCCTCAAAGTTTTACCTTCCCATTTCACCTTTAATATTTCACCATAATATTTCTTTTCCTCTTAGTATCTAAAATTTGATTATCCACTAAAATAAAATGAATAAGTGTCTTATTTTTCCATCAAACAATTGAAATTGTAATAATATTGCCATTGGCATTGATTCTACTAATGGAGGACAAAATCTAGTCCATAATATCAGTAAAATTTCTGGTAACGTGAAAAGAAATGTCTGTCAGCAGAAACTTGACCAGAAATCTAAACCCAGTCTTAGTTCTTTAATAGTAAAACTAAAACCAAATGTAACAGCAGATGAGATTTCTAAAAAAATTCAATATCTAACATCTAGGCATAATTCAGATGCATAAAATTGGAAAAAAATGCAATATTAATACTATGCAGGTCTGTTGTACCTACTGAATAATAATAGCAGAAAGCACTTCTGATAGTGTTTTCTTACACCTAATCTTGATCAGAAACACTGAGATTATTCATAATTCACAATCTGATTAGCTTTCTCTTCCCCACCACAGTGACATTAAGAGAGTTTCACATTTTAAGGACATAGCATAATTTACATAAAAGCAATACTGGCTAACTATTATGTGTATATATATTAGCTAACTAATATATGTACTATATATTATTATACATATACTATTACATATACATATACTAATATATACAGACATACATAATATATGTATAACATATACATATACTAATACATATACTAACATATATGCAATTACATATACTAACACAAATACTATTATACATAATAGTAGTACAATGCCTGAAAATAAAATAGACATTGTTAAGAAATCCTATAAAAATATTTTGAACCCAGAAATGAAGCATAAAGACACTGAATTTGGCTATGTAAAGATAAGTGAGAATTACTATCATAGCAAAAATTGGCATCAAGGAATATCAGTGAAATATATAAAATAAAATACGATATATCAATGCAGATAGAATATCAGATAGAATTTGGTCACAGGTAAGATTAAAGAAATTTGAAAATTCTAAAGACATAGGTATGAAGAGAATATTGAATACAATTTAAGAAAATAAAGGAAATATAAAAAGAATATTAAATTCTTTAGAGGCAAAATTATCAAAATTTGAAGTTTAAAAATTACCCAAATGAAAAAGGATAAAAATAAATTTAGAAAAAATTATACATACATAATTTTATATTTATTTGATGTGTATGCATATGAATAATAGACATTTCAGAAGGCAAAGAAAGACATCATCAGAAACAATATTCAAAAAGAACTAGCTGTGCAATGTAGCTCAGCAATAGAAAACACACTTCACATGTTTGATGCACTTTAAACACAGGCACTGTCAAAAGAAATAATAATTAGTAATAGACGAACCTAAGGAAAGGACAAATCATAGATATCCAGGAATCTGAGAGAATTCCCAGTGCAAAATGACCTACAAAAAAGAAGTACAATCATAAATTATTAAAAATCAATGATAAATAAAAATATTGAAGATTTCTATGGGAAATGTGAAACACAAAGATTTATCTATCAGGATTTCATTAGAATCTGTAATACAATAGAAACTATAAAATCAAGATGAAGTTTTTGCATTACAAAAGCATAAAAAGGGCCATCCAATAATGCACTTAAGTGAAAATTATTATTCAAATACAATAAAGAAATGACACCCTTATTGTTTCTTCAGATGCTAAGAAGTTAATGGAGTATATCATAGCCAGATCTGTTCTACAAAAATATCACAATATCAAAACAATATACAAAAGAACACAAAACTTTGACCAAGAAGATATATAAAATGTAAAATATGAGCAACAATTATAGCAGACAATTTTACATAAGAGGAGAAAAATTACAACAAATAGTATAAAAACAATAATTTTTATTTAATAGGATACACATAAACTTTCTAATTATAGAAAGCATCACACAACAATCCTAACAAAATAAAAAAATTATAGAATATAACCTCTAAGTGAAGCATAAAAAAGCACTTTGATGCTATTTTCAACTAACCATGGAAACATAAACAAAAATGCACTGTCATATAATTATACATATAAAGCCTCAGGTGATCTTGACAGAAAGTATTTTGATTTTTGACCTTAGAGCATAATCATCATGAATTTGTTATAGATGGCCTTTACAAAATTGAGGTAAATCCCTTCTAAGCACTTTTTGATGAGATACTTTGATAATCAATGGATGTTGAATCATATTCAAATATTTCTCTGTATATATTTATATTATGTTATTTCTTGTTTTTTTTTTGGGGGGGCACACCAGTGGTGTTCAGGGGTTATAAATGGATTTGTAGTCATAAATTACACCAGGGCAGGCACAGGCGTTTATATGGGATGTCAGGGAAAGAACATGGGTCAGCTGCATGCAGGCAAATGTTGTCTCTAATGTTCTATCGCTCCAACCCCTCATGTACTTTAAATGCTTCCTTTGTTGGCAAGGTATATAATATTAATTGATTTGTATAATATTAAGGAGTTTTTTTTTAACCACTGGAATAAATTCTAGTTAATCATTGTGTGTGTTCCTTATAATGTATTGAGAAATTTGGTTTGATAAGATTGTATTAAGGAGTTTTTGTATATATGTTTATAGAATATTTGTAAATGTTGTTAATGTTTTTCTTTGGTATTATATTATTTTGGTCTCATACAGAGACTATAAAAATATATAAAACTTTTATAAAACTATTAAGAAGAATTCCAGTATAACAGGACACTGGAATAAAATGAGACTATTAAATCAATAGAATAAGATAGAGAACTAGAAATTACTACTTATCTACATGTACAATTGGTCTATGAAAAAGAACCAACAGTATATAATATAGAAATAATTCCTTTCCAAAAAATAGTCTTGTGAAAATAGACTAGTCACATGGAAAACAACTTGAATTTAGATCAGTACTTTACAATGCACCAAAGGTAAGTAATTAAATATCTTGATGTTATACTTAAATTTACAAAATACATAGAGGATAATGTAAGCAGAACTCTACATGTAGAGATTTATCTAATAATTCAATTCCATTGGCAAAAAAACAAAAAACATTACAAACATTACTTTATCATTGCAAATAAAATTACAGCTAAAATAAAAACATACTGATTAGGAGAAAATATTTGAATAATAATAACTAACAAACAGCAGTTGATATATCAAGAAATTGATATCAAGAAATAATATACTTACAGCATAATTAAAAATTTAGCAACAAAACTAAAACAATTTAATCAAAAATAGTAATATAAATATGTAAAATACAATATTCTTTTTTATTTCTTAAATTTTATTTTATTTACTTATTTTCATTTTTTATTTTTTAATTATCTTTATTTAAACACCATGATTACAAATATGATTGCAGTTGTATGATTACAGTCATGTAAAGAACACCCCTCTTCACCAGTGCAAGATTATCACCACCAATTTCCCAGATCTCCATCCTCCCAGACCCACCCACACCTGTACTCAAGACAGGCTTTCTATTTCCCTCATTTATTCACATTGTTATGATAGTTTTTAGTGTAGTTATTTCTCTAACTGCACTCATCAGTCTATGCGGTGAGCTTTATGTCATGACCTGCACCTGGAAAGAGCTGGTCTCCAAAATCAAAGAGGAAACCGGAAGCCAGATATCTGGCTGCCCTACTCCTCATGCATCTCCCCCCTGGAGTACAGAAGGAGGGGGGAAGAATGAGGACCCCTAAGAGTCCACCTGAACCCACTTCTGGCCATCTGAGCTGGCACCCAGGGAAGGCCTGGAGTCAGGGGAGAAAAAGGGGGACAGTTGGTGGCCTTCCAAGCCTCCCAGCACTCCTCAGGCTAGGGAGAAGGCCTCCAGCATGGGGACTTCCCAAACCCCATACCTGGCAAGAGCTGGCCTCCAGAATCAAAGGAGAAACTGGAAGCCAGATATCTGCCCACCCTCCTCTCCATGCACCTCCCACCTGGAGTATGGAGGGAGGGGGAAAGCCTGAGAACCCCTAAGAATCCTCCTGAACCCACATCTGGTCATCTGAGCTGGCACCCAGGGAAGGCCTGGAGTCCAGGGGAGAAAAAGGGGGACGGCTGGGGGCCTGCCAAGCCTCCCAGAACTTCCCAGGCTAGGGAGAAGACCTCCAGCATAGGGACTCCCCAAACCCCATACCTGGCAAGAGCTGGCCTCCAGAATCAAAGGGGAAACTGGAAGCCAGATATCTGCCCAACCTCCTCCCCATGCAGCTCCCCCCTGGAGTACGAAGGGAGGGGGAAAGCCTAAGGACCCCTAAGAGTTCACCTGAACCCACTTCTGGCCATCTGAGTTGGCACCCAGGGAATGTCTGCAGTCAGAGGAAAAAGAGGGGGATGGCTGGGAGCCTTCTAAGCCTCCTATTACTCCCAGCTAGGGAGAAGGCCTCCCCAAGCCCCATACCTGGCAAGAGCTGGCTTCCAGAATCAAAGAGTAAACCGGAAGCCAGATGTCCGCCCATCCTCCTCCCCATGCACCTCCCCCTTGGAGTATAGAGGGAGGGGGAAGCCTGAGGACCCCTAAGAGTCCACCTGAACCCACTTCTGGCCATCTGAGCTGGTACCCAGGGAAGGCCTGGAGTCCAGGGGAGAAAGAGGGGCCGACTGAAGACCTGCCAAGCCTCCCAGCACTCCTCAGGCCAGGGAGAAGGCCTCTGGCGTGAGGACCCCCCAAACCCCATACCTGGCAAGATGTGGCCCCAGAATCAAAGGAGAAACTGGAAGCCAGATCTTTGCCCGCCCTCCTCCCCATGCACTTCCCACCTGAAGTACGGAGGGAGGGGGAAAGCCTGAGGACCCCTAAGAGTCCACCTGAACCCACTTCTGGCCATCTAGGCTGGCACTCAGAGAAGGCCTGGAGTCAGGGGAGAAATATTCTAGAGATGTCATACAAAAGGCTAATTGGAATATCAAAAAGTACTCATCTTCATTGATTAAGTGGAGGAAATAATAATTCGTCACATTTAGTATTTATAAATATTCTGTATTTAAGTGTTGAGTATTTTAAAATTTAGTAGATTGAAAATAAACTTTAGGCATTAAAAACTCAATGAAAAAATGCATCTCTAATGGGAAAAGATAAGAATAGAATGATTGACTTTTAACAAAAATATTAAGATGGTTAGACATTAAGATAATAAACTAAACAAATTAAGAGAAGGAAAACTGCTAAAGAATAATTTTATGTATCATCAAATATTGGGCAATCAATAATAATTGGTGCCAAAATGAAAAATTAAATATAAAATATATAAAATTACTAACACAATATATGTTTTACAGAAAACATAGTAGTAAAGGACAAAAACAAGAAAGGCATACAAAAAAAAATAAAATCTTACCAAAGTGGGAAATGAGCATATTTTAATTAGATGGTTTTAAGTAAAAGATTATCATCCAAAATAATAATAATAATGAAAAAGAATGCATTTGGTAAGTCCTATTTAAGAAGAAAGCACTTGGATAAAGATAGAATAATGTAAAAAATATTTTTAGTTCAATACTAAGACACCTCCTTGAATAGCCTTACTTCAGATATTCCTGTTTTAGACTTAATCTGAAAATATCTTCCAGGAAAGATCTTAAGTATAGATGTTTAGACTGGCATCCATATTCATGCCTCTAAACTAAGCATTTTAAAATATTTTTCAAGAAATATTCTGCTTACTTGCTTGGTTTTGTATAGTATAATACAATTGTATATATCGTTCAGTTTTCTTGAATATCTTAGATATTTAACTTCCATTTATGATGGTTTCTAGCATAGTATTAAAATAGTAATCACTTTATTTGAAATATTTAGAAACATGGTCATATGTTCAGAACGTTAAAAATTAAATTAATATTTTTTTCTTTTGGTTTTAGGCCACATCCTGTGAGGTCAGGGTTTACTCCTGGCTATGTTCTCAGAAATCTCTTCTGGCTTAGGGGACCATATGGGACTCCAAGGGATCAAACTGCAATTGGTCCTAGTTCAGCCATGTGCTAGGCAATTGCCCTACTGTTGCGCCACTGCTGTGGCCCTGAAATTAACATTTCTTAAACCAAAGTATAACTACTAACCATAAAATCAAAGGAACTTTATTGCAAGGTGTTAATTAGTACACAGATTTTTCCATAGTCAGATAGCCAATAATTTGGAATTAAACTAGAAACAAGGACTCATATAGTCATAAACAATATACAATATAATTTAGACGCTAGAATTTATTAATATTTACTTTTAGTTGTTTTCGTTTTTTTCTTTTTTTTATAAATGTTTTATTACCACAATAATAATTTTGCATTTTTGGAGATATTTCCAGGAATATGATATTATAAAAATTTATCTTAAAAATATGAGACAAAATGTAAATCACTATATCAATCTGAGATGAGCCCTAAATCTAAGAAAATATATGTATCTATAAAATAATTTTCTGTATAGCTCAGCCTCATGATCATGTTCATATAAAGTAGTAATTAAATAATAACTATTCAGTTATTCAAAAATGTGATTCTACAACATGAACAAGTTAGAACTTAAAGATACATGGTAGAATTTAATGTTATAATACATATTAAAATGTAATGTGATGTTATCATTAAATATAAGTTAAAGTTTTATGTTATGTTACCATTAAAATATAAAACAGTAAGCATCCTCATGTTCAAAATTTAATAAGGTAAATAATTTTACCTTTGATATAAAGGTTATAGGATTATTACTCTAGGACTTTTAAAATGAAAAGGCTAAGATTAAAAATAATTACTTTTTGTGAACCAAATATAAAATGACAAAGACACTACAAAGATTTCAAATTTAATAATTTGAATAAACAAGATACAGTCTCTAATACTTATTAAACAGAAGAAACTGACAGGCATGAATTAGTACAGTCAAATATTTATTTGATCATTTGAATCAACTGAGAATAGATTAACATGAGAATTTACAATTCCTATAAGTCAAGAAGGATCTGAAGGCTTTATTTAGAAACTCCAACAATTTATCATTTTGTTTTGTTTTGTTTTGTTTTGGGGCCACACCCAGCGGTGCTCAGGGGTTACTCTTGGCAGAAATAGCTCCTGGCAGGCACGGGGAATTATATGGAACTCTGGGATTCGAAGCAACCACCTTAGGTCCTGAATCGGCTGCTTGCAAGGCAAATTCCGCTGTGCTATCTCTCCGGCCCCTAATTTATCATGATAGAATAAAAAAAAAACCTTTTCTAGCTTTTGCAAAATAAGCAAAAAAACCCAAGTAATTCACAACAGGAATCTTTGTAAAGGATAAAGTTTATAAGAAAACAACCTGGTTTTATTAAACCTGGGATTTGATACTTTAGAGATTCAATGTCTTATGGGACATATCTCTCAACTTATATATCAACTGTCAATTTTGTCTATTCTCTTCCAAATCACTTAATAAAAGTTACTTGTTCAGAAGGTGAGAATTAATGATTACTGTGTCAGTTCAAGAAGTGATTGTGATTTTTTAAAATTATTGTCTTTATAGCCTATATCATTTTATTATTTATCCTGTTATTAATATAAGTGCAATTTTAATATATTCTAATTACCTATTTATGAGTATGGTTATGGAATACGCTAAAAAGAAGCAAATTTGGCCAGTTGAGCATTCAAGAAAATTATAGAATAACTGACAAGTTCTTCATTACAAATTTTAAGGAACAGTGAAAGAGGATAGAAATAAGTATCCAGGTATAAAATATCATAGTATCAATTATTATTTTTAAAAAAATATTTCATGATTATTAATAGATTCATTTTGTCCATGTAGTTAATATATATGTACTGTGATTTGGGAAATTGACTAGTTATATTTCCATGGAATTTGTTAGCAGTCAGTTTATTCCATAATAATTCACTTGTGAACATTGGCATATAATAATTGAGATGAGTAGTATGGGTCATACTATACTATCATCTCTTTACCAGCATGTTTTTTACAAATTCTTTGAGACATCATCAAACAAATATTTGAAACATCAACATATTGTATATTTCACATCATATGATAAAAATATAACTGCAAGCTATTTAAGGTTATTAATAAATATTGATTATTATAAAGAAAAATACAAGTTATAATAATTATAAAGGATTCATCATTTATAATATAGCATGCAAAATAGCAATACTTTTGAAAATATTCCTATAGCTTCAAGGTCTCATTCTCACATAGAAATTTTGAAAAATACAAGTAAAAATACAGAAACAAAATCAGGCCCTAAATATAATCATAGATACACTAATTAAATGCTGCATGTATAATAAAGAAATGAAGGAAGAGGGAAGGAGGAAGGAAGGAAGGAAGGAAGGAAGGAAGGAAGGAAGGAAGGAAGGAAGGAAGGAAGGAAGGAAGGAAGGAAGGAAGGAAGGAAGGAGGGAGGGAAGTAAAGAGGGAAGGAAGGAAGGAAGGAAGGAAGGAAGGAAGGAAGGAAGGAAGGAAGGAAGGAAGGAAGGAAGGAAGGAAGGAAGGAAGGAAGGAAGGAAGGAAGGAAGGAAGGAAGGAGGGAAGTAAAGAGGGAAGAAAGGAAGGAAGGAAGGAAGGAGGGAAGTAAAGAGGGAAGGAAGGAAGGAAGGAAGGAAGGAAGGAAGGAGGGAGGGAGGGAGGGAGGGAAGTAAAGAGGGAAGGAAGGAAGGAAGGAAGGAAGGAAGGAAGGAGGGAAGTAAAGAGGGAAGGAAGGAAGGAAGGAAGGAAGGAAGGAAGGAAGGAAGGAAGGAAGGAAGGAAGGAAGGAGAGAACAGGGAAGGAAGGAAGGATGGAAGGAGGGAGAGAGGGAGGGAAGAAGGAAGGAAGAGGGAGGGCAGGAAGAAAGGAGAAAATGGTGGAAGATAGGACATGATCAGAAAGTTTTGCTGACACTTTGAGGTTTTACTTATTCTTTCCCCAATCTTTCTAATTTACAGAGTTCTTCTCAGCCTGTGTTCTTAGTGTGAAAATGCTGTCTGGGAATGCAGAAGAAGCACAAATTCACATTCCAAGTTATTAAGATTTTACTTTCATTTGTCTGCTGTGGACTACTTGAAGAGCTGATACAGGGAGCAAATCTTTGCTTTAGAAGTAAATGGGTGATGGATATTATATGTTATAGTGTTTTTACTTTATTCATGCTGTTCTATTTTATAATATACTATCACTATGAGACTTATTAGAAAATAAATAATTATTCTATCTAATTTAGTAGAACTATTAATAAATCTCAGTAGCATTGTATGATATATTTCTATATTTCTACAAAGGTTGTTTTAGTATGAGTATTTTTGTAAGTTATTATAATCAAAAATGATCATTACTTCATGTTTTATTTATTTCTTATTATTTACATTTGCTTGTATATATAGATTTAATCATAAAAATTATTAATGTGTTAGATTCTTTTGCTCAGAGAATGTAAACACTTGATGTTAGCAATAACAAAAAATCAACTTTCATAAAGATAGTTTGGTTCTATGATATAGAAAATGGAGGTAATCAAGTTAATTAACAAGTCACATGTACTGATATACAGAATGATAATTAGTTTTGATATTAATACAAAGACACATAGACTCATTTATTTACTAAATATGAGGGTGGCCTGGCATATCCTGGGAAACTGGCCAGGGATTCCTACATGGTCTTGATAGATCACTTATAATGCTTGAAGCAACAGCTGTTTTCTAACTGGTAAATAATTCTTTTCAATGATAGTTTAATTAATGTGCCTTTCAGTGTACAAAAACTTAATATCAATATTAGATACTAAGAAATCATTTTCTGGAATACAGAATTAAGATATTAATGGAGAAATAGTTGGTTTTGCCTGTGGAAAGTCACTACTGAAGATTATTTGCATATACAAAGAAGAGAGTCCAAAGGAGTCCAAAGTCAGTAAATTGGTTTTATCTAAGTGTTAGAAACTTCTACAAAGTATAACACATAAAGTAAAAAAGTGTCAAATATGTTTTGGGGATTGTGGAAAGATCAACAGGAAAGATTTCTACTGGTCTTACATATAATAACAATGACATTTTGTTAGGATATTATAATTATTAGATTTGTTAGGATATTATAATTATTAGATTATTGTCAGAGTATATTATATAGAGAATTTGACTTCAAAAAATTTAATAGTAATCCATTTAGAAGATTGTTTATAGGAAGAGTAAATAAGAGTCAAATGTGGCCAAAGTTTTATCAAAAAAGCTCAGTGATAAATCTAAAAACTAAAATTAAAATAAGGAAAAATTAAAAATGCTTAATACTGTTTAAAAATCTTAGAGGATAAAAAAAATAAAAAATAAAAAAAAAAGGGCCGGGCGGTGGCGCTGGAGGTAAGGTGCCTGCCTTACCTGCGCTAGCCTAGGAGACGGACCGCGGTTCTATCCCCCGGCGTCCCATATGGTCCCCCAAGCCAGGAGCGACTTCTGAGCGCATAGCCAGGAGTAACCCCTGAGCGTTACCGGGTGTGGCCCAAAAACCAAAAAAAAAAAAAAAAAATCTTAGAGGATAATACAATTACTCTTTTGATTAAAAATAACTATGTTACCTAATTTATGAATTAAATTATGGTACTTAGCTATTACCACTATTATCCTAACATAACTCTCCTATGAAGTCTATAATTACCCTTAATTAGTATAGACTTGAGTAGCCTTATCAAGAATTTTATTTAGCCCTAGACAAAATTAAATAGAAAAGGAAATCACATCATAGCATTGATCAAATATTAATGTATGATATTTGTTTTACTAGGTCATTTTGTTCTATTTGGGATTAGTAGTTGGGGGAGTTAAATGTTTATTACATCTAGTGAAGTGAAATACCAAGTCATATATGCACTAAAAAAGAGTAACCTTATAAGATGTCGGGTCATGGGATGACAGATATTATCAGAAATATCATAGAAATTTAGCCTGTATTCTAGGATATTTGAGGAAGAATATTCCATATTGAGATATTCATAAAAATAATATCTGCTAAGACAAGAGCATGGTTGAATAATTTTCATGAGAACATGAATATCGTTGATCAGATTTTGAAATATGCCTAAAACTTAGGATTTATGGACCGGAGTGGTGGTGCAAGCAGTAGGGAGTTTGCCTTGCTATGTGCTAACCTAGGACGAACCACAGTTAGATTCCCCAGCCTCCCATATGGTCCCCCAAGTTAGGAGCGATTTCTGAGTGCATAATCAGGAGTAACCCCTGAGAGTCAATGGGTGTGTCGCCAAAACAAAAATAAAAACACAAAACTTTAAGATTTAGGGCCATAATAACTGCCTTTATCTCCATGCTTTTTTCTATTGTATTGATTACTATCAGAGACACAGAGTATTAATTTTAAAAATGTACTGATTTTCAATGTTGTCTCATATGAAATGATGAAACAAGATATTTCACTTGTTCATAAGAAATTTTACTTTGACGTTAAACATTTTATATTATTACTTTATTTATACACTGTGATTGCAAAGTTTTTCATGATCAAGATTCTGTCATAGAATGTACAACACCGTTCACTGTTGTACTTTCTTTTCCTGTCCCTAACGTCCCCAGTCACCCTACTCGCATTTCTGGGACAAGCAATTTATTTTTCTCTCTCTGACTCTCTCTTTGTCTCTCTCTTTTTCCTTTTTTTGGGGGTGTGCACACCCAGTGAAGCTCAGGGTTACTCCTGGCTATGTGCTCAGATTGTCCCTGGCTTGGGGAACCATATGGGATGCTGGGGGGTGGAACCATGGTCAATCCTAGAATAGTGCATAGTAGATAAATGCCCTAACACCTGTGCCATGGCTCCAGCCTCTCTTTTTTCTTTTTTGACACTGTGCTTTGTACTATAAGTAATGAAAGGGTACCTATATATAACTTCCCCACTCATAAATCAGTTTTTGTCCATAGTCATCAATTACAACAATCATTGCCATGACCTTTCTCTACCTTAATTTTATTCACTATTCTTGGAGGTTTAACATTCATAGTAGCGGCACATAATGATTGTGTTTAAAAGCTCTTCACTTAAGTCCATGTCAAACATAACCCACCAGATATTTGGCTATCTCCCCTCTTGTATTTAAGTTGCTACAGGAGAGAGAATATAATCTGAATTCAATACCTTAGTAGGACCAGCCTCATCTTATAAATGAAAAACCAAATATGATAACAGTTGAGATGATATTATTTTTATGAAAATGACTCCTGGTCATGACTTTTTATTAATGTGTTAGTTTCAATCTTCTAAGAATGGAAATAATATCTTTAGATTTCTCCATATTTGGAATTCTCTAAGTTCTATCCTGATTTTCAAAATATGTATGTGGAATATGGAGCAGATAAGATTGTCTTGCCCGTAGCCGACCTAAGTCCAATCCCTGCACCCGTATAGTCCCCTGAGCTTCACCTGAAATGATTGATAGACAAAGAGCTAGGAGTATTTCCTGAGTTTAGCCGTCATCAAACAATATATATATATATATATAATATATATATATCATATATATATATAGGTATATATGTATTATTGAACAATCTAGACTCTACCTAATTTCCCACAATCCATATTACACTGCTGCAAAAACTATGCTAAAAACAGGGTGCTAAGTTGGGATAAAGTGATATGCATAATAAAATTATACTTTATTAACAATAGTACAAACCACAGTGATAAAAAGGGACAAAAGTGGAAGGGAAGAGTGAAATGTCTGCCTCATAGGTAAGTATAGAGAAAGATGGAAGGGAAACTGGGGAAGTTTTTGGCAGAATATGTGCACTGGTAAAGGGTGATGTACTACATTGTATGACTGAAACTCAATTATGAAAAATTATGTAACCGTGGTTCTTAATAAATTAATTATAATAAATATATTTGTATATTTGAATATTATATTTGAATATTTTATTATATTTGTATATTTTATGATGTTATTTAAATTATAGTAAACTTTAGTTTATGTAAATATACTTAATCCTAAATTCATATAGGTACATATTCATAGAATGGTCTTTTCAAAATTAATAAATTTTTTGGCATTAAGTGACAGCATAGCCATTTAAGAGATATGCCTTCTAAGGTAAGAATTAAAATATGATAGCTAGTAGGATATTATGATATTAAGAAATTAATATTAAATATATTTAATATATATTAAATATAAAATTAAAAAATACATTGATAGTTTTCTTAAGTTAATAAATAAATGTCCCCAAATATTTGGATTTCAATATATCTAAAACAGCATTACATTTAAAACGTTATCATTTTACCTATACATAATATATCCTAGATATAGTTATTGATTATTATACAAAATTACAACAAATTACTTCTAAATAAATAATTAATGTCAAGTATAAATGGAGAAGAAAATCAATTTTAGAAATCATATTTTTCTAATAAAAGATTTTAAGTCTTACCTTAGAAGACTTATTTCTTAAACAGCTATATTTTTACTTAAAGCCAAAAAAAAGTCAGTCTTTTTTTTTAAGGACCATAATTTCTACTACATAACTTTAATCCCATTTATCCAGCTAATTAAACCAGATGGAATCTGTTGTGTTTAAACCACCATCTGTGTTAGAAATGGACTGATTTACTTAAATTAATAATTAAATGATGATGTATAGGAGTTTTTGTAAAATTACCTGGTTTGTGTGATGAATTTGTTTGAATAACATTTTAGTTCTAGATTAATTAATTACCATTTAATTTTAATAATTACTTATTACAGACAGAGATAAATAAAAATAATTCCAGTTCTTCAAAAAAAGAGAAAACTCAAGAGACCCCAAAAATACCCCATTTCCCACATTAATACATATAAATTATTGGAAAAAGATTAAGTTTTCACTTTACCTGGTAGGGGGTCACGGGGAGCTAGTAGGGGCCAGATTCACTCCTGATTCTCAGTCAATTGAGCTAAAACAGGCGAATGCTAGTCCTAAGGATATATAGTGGGATATAGTGCTGCTCAGATCCAGAGTTATGAAGATCACCTAAACTACCTCACTCCATTAGTGCTCAGAAGATTATGCACAGTGCTAGAAGTCAAATTGGGATCCTGGGATCCAGAACATACAACAACTGTACTGTTGCTCTGTATTTTATTGTAGTTAGATAACTCTATTAAAGCGTTAAAGTTTACTGTCTTGATGTACAAAGTTACGAAAAATATCAAACACTGAAGTTCTTAAGACACTCTATCATTGTCCTTATTTCAATTATTTTAATTATTCAGAAGTTACTTTATTAAAAATATTAGGTAGCATGTTTATGTACATTTTAGTGTATTATATATATTTTAAGGTGACAAGCTTTTAATAGTGTTCACATTTCTGGTATTACTGCACAAAGATACTGCTCACCCTAGAACTGAAATGTCCATGATCCTCCAACCTTATGTCACTCTGATACAAGTTCCCTCTCTCCCACCCACTCAAGTCCCTATTATTTGTTAACTGACTTTTGTGGGTTTTTTGTGCATATGTCACTTGCCTTATCACCAACCATCTACTCACTTTTTCCATTTATATTATCATGTTACTTCCTGGCAGCCTGTTTTTGGGCCTCCGCTATCCCCCCACTCCATAGACTAGCATCTTAGTTTTTAATTTTAGTCTTTGAAGTTCATAATTGATAAATATTTTCCTAGATTTTCCTATACAACAACCATGTCTCTTTAAAAATGTCTTTTTAGGTGCCAGAGCAATAGCACAGCAGTTGGGAATTTGCCTTACAAGCGACTGACCTAGGACAGACCCAGATCTAATCCTCGGTATCCCATTTGGTCCTGTGAGTCTGCCAGGAGTCATTTCTGAGCACAGAGCCAGGAGTAACACCTGGTCTAGTTGTGACCTCAAAACTCTCCTAAAATTAAAATAAACAAAGAAACCTTTTTATTAGCACCATTAAATTACAAAATTATGCACAACTGGGATTCACGATCGTGACGTTTTAACACAGATCTTTTCGACAGTGTCCACTTCTCTCCACCAATGACCTCAACCTACTTGCTTCCCACTTACCAGTCTGCTTCTAAGAGGTGCTTTTTAAAATTTTTGAGTATAATTTTGTGCTCTCTTGTTTTGTTTTGCCTTTTTTTCTTTGCTTTTAGGGCCACACTCTGTAATGCTCAGGGGTTACTCCTGGCTATGCACTCAGAAATTGCTCTTGGCTCAGGGGACCATATGGGACGCCAGGGATGGAAACAAGGTCCCTCCTGGATTGGCCACGTGCAAGGTAAAGCCTTAGCCCTGTGCTATCGCTCCGGCCCAAATTGTGCTCTCTTGTTTACTGCACTGCTACTAATAGTGTTTCACAAATAATATTTTGCCAACTTTCAGCATCATATTTTCCTCCAGGTTGAATTCTACTATCTACTATAAATATGAACCCCTCCCTGTCCCATCCTCAAGCCTCTCAAAATACATGTTTCCTACTGAAGACCAGTTCTTATGTTATTTGTTTCTATTGCCCTTGGGAACTTGTTATTCTATCATTATGTTTTTTAATATCCAAATATAAAATTACATTATGAGTCTGTCTCCATCTAATTACTTCACTCAGCATAATATACTCAAGGACTCTCCATGTAGTAGTAAATTTTATAACTATCTTCTTTTATGACCAAGTAATATTCTATTGTGTATATTTAACACTTTATGTCACTTTTTCATAAGATTTACATCTTAGTTACCTTTGCTTCTTTAGAATAAAAGCATGAATGTTTAGAACTTACTTCTAGCTCTGTATTCAAGTAAAACTCCAAGCAGCAAGCCTAAAAGAAACATGTGGAGTGCAAGCGATAGAACTTCAGGAAAGACTCATGCTAAGTAATCAATTGTTTTGTTCCTCATTCTGGTACTTCTCTTATTTATCTTTTTAAATAAATTGCACCAAGAAAATGTCAATTTTAAATAGAAGGAAAATAAAAGTTTCTATTATGGTAATAAGAAACTAATTATTTAAAACTAAATGAGATCACCTGACATAAAGATCTAAATAATTATCAGGTTTTAAATACATTACGTACAGAAATTGTGTACTGGGAGGCTGGTGAGATATAAGACCTCAGGATTAAATTCTTTAATAAAATAAGGCACAGCATGCATGCAAACTTACAAAAGAATTCAGGCACATTCTTAAAAAAATATATATCTAGAACCTTAAATATTAATTCAGTCATCAGTCTACAATACTATACTATTTCTAAAACAAAAATTGATGAATCACTAAATAGATTTTATAAGTTCTCTCTTTAGGAAATACTGCCACTCTTGCAAAAATAACATTTATTTTCGCAATATCTATTATTATTTCTTTTATATTCAACATTACACTTAAAATAGCTTTTAAAATATAAAGATATGTGGCACAGCAAGTAGAGCCTGTGCCTTGTAAGCTTCTGTCCCAGGTTTGATCCCTGAAGTCCATATGGTCCCCAGAGACTTCTAGAAGTAATATCTGAGAGCAGAGGCTGGAGTAAGTCCTGAGAGCCTCTAGAGGTGACTCTCCCTACTCAAAAAAAAAAAAAAAAACCATAAAAATATATGTTTCTTTCCCATTCTTTTGTTCTTGGTAACTTGGATTATTTCCAGATTCTGGATATTGTAACTAGAACTTCAATGAACATACAAATGCAGAGGGCTTTTCCACATTGTTTTTTGTTGTCCCTAAGGTATATCCCAAGATGTGTATTTCTGGTTTATATGAAAGATCAATTTCTAGTTTTTTTGAGGGGTATTCATATTGTTTTCCTAAAAGGATGGAGCAGTCTGCAATCACTCCAAAAGTGAATAAGAATCCCTTTCTCTCTGCATCTATGCCAGCACTGTTTATTTTTATTTATTCTGATGTATGCAGTCTCTGTGGTATGAGATGATACTTCATTGTTCTTTTTATTTGCATCTCCCTAATGAATAATGATGTGGAACATTTTTTCATTTGTATTTTGGTCATCTGTTTTTCTTCTTTGAGAAAGTTTCTGTTTTTCTTTCCTTCTAACAGAACACATACCTTGAACCATCTTGTTCTGCCTCACAAATTGAGGGAGAAATAATGGGAGGTACCAAGACCAATCCTATAAACATCGAGTAGAAATAAAAAAAAAAAAAGATCAGACTTAAACACCAAATCCAAAGCCAACAACAACAGACTTGATACCCTCTCTACAACAACCTAGACACAGAGGGGACCACTTATAATAGCAACCCCGGGGGACAAAGGAGGGGAATATGGGATGCATGCTGGGAACAGGGGTGGAGGGAGGACAACATTGGTGGTGGGAATGCCCCTGATTCAATGTCACTATGTACCTAAAATATTACTGTAAAAGATTGTAATCTACTGTGGTCAAAAATAAATTATTATAAAATATAGCATGGTAATAATATCTAGAGATAATAGAGACGAGGGTTAAGGGGACTATTCCATGGTGAAGCTTCCCACAAACAGTGGAATAGTGAAGTTTGGGCAAAAAAGGAACCACTATGACAATTAAAGCTGGAAATGATCACTCTGGACAAGCATTGGGAGCTGAAAGAAGATAAAATAATAGGCATAATACCTCTTCATTAACAATATTGCAAATTATAGTGTCTAAAAGGGGGATGGAAAGAAGAAAAAAAGGGAGAGTGACAGAGAATGTGGAGAAAAAGAGGGAAAAAGAGAGAAGGAGTAGAGAGAGAAAAGTAATTTATCTGCCCCATAAGCAGACAGGGCAGAAGGAGGAATGAAAACTGGGGACATATGGTGGTAGTTGGAAATGTCACTGGTGAAGAGTACTGTACATAGCATGACTAAAACTTAATTATGAAAAACTTTATCCATGTAAAAACTGTATTATAAACTTGTAACACAGTGTTTAAATTATAGAGGCACATATATGATCTTTTATTCACCTCTTCTCCGTGTTAAGCCACCTCATTATATTTTTACCATAATCAATAGAAAAAAAAACTTCTCTGTGTGTATTTTTTATTTCATGTCAATCTGTATGGCTTTTCATTTTACTGGGTCCAAAAAGAATTTTAGACTTGCAGAATACATCAGAATCTTCCCAATGGAAGTGTCCCAGAAAGAGTGCAAAATAGCATTTTTCTGGAATATTGACATCTATCAGTTTTTCATATTCAAAGTTAAAATAATAATGACTTTTTACCTGTACAGGTAAGAATCTACGACTTTTTTTTTTGTGAAACAAACATATGTTATTAGGTTTGTTTGGGTTTCTTTGCAGTTCCCTGTAGTAAACTTATAACAAATTTTGGCTATGGAGTTAAATAGGATGTAAGCATTTCATACATCTTTTATAATAATTTACCATGTCATTTCTACTGAGGACTCAACAGATTCCAGATGGTGAAGCTCCAGTGTGATGAATTTACAGTTTTTTAAATTGAACTCTAAGGAGAAGGTTACTTCAGGAAGCATTTATGATTTGAGAAAGATTTGAATAAGTGAGAACAAAGGCTTTGACCAAAATGCTCTTTTTCTACATAATCATTTAGTTTATAATGACAGGCAAAAATAAGTCATCTTAATCCAGAATGTTTTTAAAGGTGAAATTTGAATCTGTTAGGTCACACAATAATATGGTATTCTATTTATGTACATTTTGTTTTAAAATTTTTTAGGAAAAATCAGATGATCAGAAGATTGGTAATTGGGTTGCACAAAGTTTACTCAGGTTCAATTCTATCACCTCATATGGTAACTGAAGTTTCTCCTGGAGTAATCCCTGAGTACAGAGTTAAAATAAATCAAAAGCACTGTTACATATAAGTATGGTCCTAAAACCAAACAGAAAGCTATAGAAAATTCACTGTCAGCAGAATCAGACTTATATCTGAAGTACTTCACTGGAATAAAATGCAAATTAGAACCTAATAGAGAGTCAAATGAAAAAAAAGAAACAAGTATTGGTATTGTATGAAAAAGAAATGATTTTAATTTGGAATTTTATTCTGGCTTTATGAAAGTGGAAACTGAAACCACTTACGGAAACTAAAACTGGGTAAATTTAAGTTCCACTACTGAGTAGCAGTTGCCAAGATGAAAGACTATATAACAAGAAAATATCATGTTTAATTTTAAAGAATAAGAAAAATCCTAATTTACTGGTGCCAGAATGATAGCATAGCTGATAGAGCATTTGCCTTGGAGATGTCCTATCCAGGTTTTATTCCTGATATCCTCTATGATCCTCCCAGCCTGCCAGGAGTGATTTATGAATGCAGAGTCAGGAGTAACCCCAGAGTGCCACCTCCAGTTTGTCCCCAAAACAAACAAAATTTATAATTTATAAAATGCTCATAGCAATGCAAAAATGTAGAATAGTCATTAGTGATAAATAATGATAATTGTGTTTCATATTATAAAGGACTTATATACTAAGCCATGTATTTTTGGACTTTACAATTTTGAGTAAATAAGTAAAATGATATGCAGAATAATTTGATAGTCATCTGACTGGTTTGAAGTGACAAATTGAAACACTAGAATAATTTGTACTTTCTGTTTGTACTTAATTTAAAAATAATTTTATAGTAGAATAGAAAGGTTGTATGCAGGAATTTATCTTTACAGTAAATTGCTATCAATTCAGAGATTATATGAGTAATTCACTTCTAAAAAGCCACACATAAAAAACTCAATGATTTTAAAATAGTTTTGTTCATAAAAATAGCAATAACTATACAAAGTGTTATATATATTTAATATTCATATTAATTAATTAACATATTAATGGGAGAAATACCAAATCTGACTTGAAATAAGGTAGTAAAATATACATAAAAAGAATATAATCTTGAGTTTCTTTGGTCTAGAAATTTGTCTCTTCTCTTACCTACAAAGGGAAAATGCATATATTATTTTAAAAAATGTTGTATATAAAAGGTGAAAATATATCTATTAAAAATAAAAACAAAACAATAGAGATAGAAAATATTTAAAGTATTTAAATTCTATTATATAGGAGTAATAGGGAAATACAATGGTTGTCTTCGTTTGAGTTTGCCTTTTCCATGTGCTAAATTATATTTGTGGAATATAACATGGACATATGATTGTTACGTGGTTATATTTCTGAACTATTAAAATGTGTTCTATAAATATTTTTGCCTGCTTATATGACTCCCCACTTTTCTAAATACTATCACTTTGCATTATAATTTAGAGTATAATAGAATAATATTTAATTTTTTATTTTAACTTTAAATTTGTCTTTGTTAACCAGATAATCATTCCAAATCAATTTTATGATTTTCATTCTATTTCTATAAAAATTGTTGCTGGAAGTTTTATATTTATTATGTTGAATTTCCTATTACTTTCACTAGTACATTATTTAAATTTTGTTAATTCTTAATTCTTCCAATTCATTTTGGTGTGGATTTCCTTACATCTCTCTAAATTTTTTACTGTTCTAAATAATATATCAGAATTTTATGTTCACAGGTATTTTACTTCTATGGTTAAATATTTTTCAAGGTTTATTAACTACAAATTTTGAGTTTTTTTTTTTTTTTTTTGGTTTTTCAGGCCACACCCGTTTGATGCTCAGGGGTTACTCCTGGCTAAGCGCTCAGAAATTGCCCCTGGCTCGGGGGGACCTATGGGATGCCGGGGGATTGAACCGCTGTCCTTCCTTGGCTAGCGCTTGCAAGGCAGACACCTTACCTCTAGTGCCACCTCACTGGCCCCATTAACTACACATTTTAATTTCCCAATTTCTAAGTATTTTGCATCCATGAAAAAGGAAACCATAAATAAACACATGTATATATATGTATATATACAAATGAATTCTCATTTTTAATCACTGATTTATGCATTTAAAACAATCAAGGCCCTAAAATAAAGTCAGTGATGATTGGATATGGAAAATATGCTATTTACACAACAATATGCCTTTTGCAACAACATGAATCTGTTTACAACAATATGCCTTTTGCAACAACATGAATCTGTCTTTATAAAAGGTAATATGTTAAATGAAATAAGTCAAAGGAGGATAAATACTTATGATTATATTTACATGTGGCATATATGTATATCACATTTATGAAAATGAATGGAGAAAAAGAGATGGTTTAACTCATGGATGATTAGTTGATCATAAAATGCTCATGAGATAACAATTTAAATTTTTGTTATTAAGCATTTACTTAGTAATATATTTATGGGTAATCCTAGAAAGTAAAAAGTGGTAATTATAATGAAAACAAATTAATCGCTGTCATTGAATAAATTGTTATTCTTATATACCATTTTACACATTCTAATCTGAGTGACTTTAGTGCAAATGGATTATTTATTGTTTTTAATGCAGTCACTGGACTTTACAATATTATTAAAATTTCATGTATTCAATGTTTCAATACTATTTCATCTTCAAATTTCTCCCCCTTCAAATATCAACTTCATCCCTCACCCTTGAAAGCCTAGTTAATTGTGTGTTTCATTTTTAAACTTACACCAAATAGTAAATGCAAAGAAGAATCAATCAGTGCTTGACATACCTTAATGTTTTATTTGCCTACAATTATTGTTTATATGAGATCTTTGCTAACACTTTGGCTTGAGATATATCTCAACATATAAATCTTATTTTTTGAAATATATATATTTTATTTGGGGGGGAGCACACCTGTTGACGCTCAAGATTTACTCCTGGCAAAGAGCGCCAGGCTTGGGGGACCATATGGGAGCCAGGGATCAAACCCAGGTCCTCCTGGATCAGCCACGTGCAAGTCAAACATACTGCTGTGCTATAGCTCTGGCCCCAAGAAATAAAATATTTCTATGAAGATTGTGATGCACTCAGAACTTGAGATACCACAATCTAAAAAAGAGAATCAAAATTAAATATATTTAAAAATTCCTATTCAGCTAGTAAAGGCCATTACTCTTTGGTTAATTAGCAATGTATATACTTCTTTGAACTTTTTGTAAATAGTTCTGTATTGATAAATCATATTGAATTACAATAAGTTTTACTATGAGTATCAGTTTTCTGTAACCTTAATAAAAGTCAGTAGTTTCCAAATGGCTTTCTAGATTTCTAGATTTCTTAGAGGACTGAGTGCAAAAAACAAAGAAAAAAAATGAACAAAAGGAAGAAATACATCTATGTTGGCCAAAAGAAAGCTCACTAATGATTGATACATATAAGGTTATAAAATTTTTTTCTCCTACCAAAGTGTTGCTACATTTAAAGAAAAAATAAAATCTATTGTTTACCAATGTAATGTCCAAACAATTACTTAATATTATAATATCATATAAAATTTATATCATTCAAAAATTGAAGTAAACTGAATTAAATGTTTAAATAAATAAATAATTATAGTAATTATTGTCTTGGTTGATACAAAAGCACAATGTTGCATAGGTTAAAATTTTATTTACATTTCAAATATTGTCAGAAATAACATAAAAATAAAGGGGCCTAAAGGAAGTGCTAGGGTTAATTACAGTTTAAGGAGACTTTCAGAGTCTATCGCATAGATAACTTCATTTAAACAAGTATGGAAATTAGGTACAAAAAGAAGCTACATAGACTTTGCTTTTAAAGCTTTTCCTTTATAGAAAAACTTTCTATTATTTTAAAGGTCAATCTGCAAACTAATAAGGAGAAACTCTATCACATATTTTACCATTTAGCACAAAAATACTGCAAGCATCTTGACACGGATTTATTGCTGCTAGCATCTCTTATGGTCTACAATATGACACAAATTTACTTTTCTAATGCAACTTCAGTAAATATGTGTCTGGTGGGAAATATTTTATCTGCTGGGCATCTCAATGAAAAAATTTTATTTCTAAGGTAGAAGAACTTAAAATGGTCAAAGAAATATGGCTATAATAAAATATGTATTCTAGGAAAACAGTGAAGATATAGCAGCAGCCAAAAAATATCTAGAAAAGAATAAATTATGTTTATGAATAAAAGACATGACAAGAGTCTTAATAGATTTGTTTATTTGTAAAATATAAATATCAAGGGAATTTTCTGGTACATATATGCTTTAGGGTTATTTTGGGATGAAATTTTTACCAGTAATGGAGTAAGTTACATAGACAAGGGAAATTTGTAATGAACTTGAGAATTATATAATAAAAATGGAATTATTTATTAATATTTAGACTTCACATTAAAAATCCAAGCATTGTGCATTTTTAAATAAAAAGATAAGTTTATTCTCAATATTTGATTGATGTTAAATGATAGGTCAAGAAAAAAGTGAAGCAATTAAAGAGTGACTTGATATGAAGTCCAAGCCAGTCCCAGTTGCAATTCAGGTTGTCTGAAATGTTAACTCCATCTATTAACTGGGTGCAATTGGGTTTTATTCTGGCTAAGATATTCAGGACTAGGTTATCCCAAGCCAAATTTCCCATTTAATGCAATATTTGATGACACACACACACACACACAAACTTCTAGACTGAAAAACAAACTAAACAAGCAGAAGGAAGTTGCTAGAAAAATAGTATATAGTATGGCATTTAGCTTTCTTAGTTCAGTTGCCCAGGACCCCATATAGTTCCCCATGCATTGCCAAGAGTAATTACTGAGCTCAGAGCTCAGAGCAAGCCCTTTATAATCCCAAAACAAGCAAATTCAAGTAAATAACAACAGCAACGAGATGTAGCAAAATTAAGAAAAGTAATGGAGAAAAAATAACAAGTAGTCTTACAAATGACTGTTCTGTAAAATTTCTACTTAACAAGATCTTTATCAGGCTCAAATTTTTTGCTAAAGATTTGTGAACCAAACTCAATATAGTAATTTAAATAAATTATGATACAAAAATGACATGATAAAAATTATATGTCATGTTTATATTTTAATAGGGCAGGTAAACTGAGCAAAATCTCATAGAAATATAAAATTATTTTAAGCCAATATATATTTCGGGGTGAGAAAGACAGCTCAGCTGATGAAAGCCTATGTAGAAGTTCCAAGCAGCCAAGAAAGGGAGTTTAGTATGTTTACATAAGTAATACTAGCAATGACCAACAAGTACCATACTCAAATCATTGAATAATTAATGTGAAGCAACACCCCCCCAAATATAGCAAAATGTGTCTCTTAAATATTAGCATAATTCACTGGATTATGCTAACCATCGTTTATTGAAGTGATTATAGCAATTATAGTTAAAATGACAGAGATTTATTAATTTAAACAGATAACATATCACTGCCAGTGCAAGTTACTATGATAAATCTAGAAAACATTTTAATAAATTAAAAATAGTTCTACTTACAAGTCCAAAGGAAAGATAGTATTGTAACTTGAATAGGTAGTAATAATAAATAGACAGTAGTATAAAATAGTAATTTTATAATTATTATGAAATAGTTAATAGAGGTAATGCAGGAGAAAGTGCTGCTTACTTTGTCATAGCATAATATCCACCTTATTTGAATATAAAGTTGTTTTAAAATGACATTTAGTGTCAAAGCAATCGTTCAATAGGTTTAGTGAATACTTTGCCTAAATGATGCCCAGGTTTGATATCTGAACACATTGTTCCTCATTCACTACCACTTTCGGGTCCCAAGAATAAGATATAGGAAAAGTGAGCAGGCAGTATTGGGTGTGGCTCAAACCCTTTGCAAAATATAATAAATTGCACTAAACAATTTAGAATTTTTAATGGAATATATGCATGTACATTTCCAGTATGAATGTTTCCCATATTTATCTAAACTCATTCGAGTTTACAAAAAGTCACAAGTAAATTTTATAAACATAATTATTAATCTTTTAAGCCAGATACTACTAAAGCCTAGTGCATGTTCTAACGAAACCTATAGAATAAAGTTTATAGTGTGAAGCTTATATATATTGTATATATACATGTACATATATATGTATATATACAATATGTATATGACTAATAATTAGTAGTACTTTATTCGAAACTTTAACTAAATTTAATCTATAAATTCTATGCTCTGAGATGTGACAGTTTCAGGGGGACATATAGTAGAATGATATTTATGTTAATTCTGTACTAGGCATTAACGAGAATTTTGCCGAAACAATAAAATGTCTAGTGGGAAGGTAATGATAATTGGATTATATGGCATAAGAGGAAATATTCTAGTCAGAAGAAATAATATTAGAATGGAAAATTGGCCTACACTAAGGTATATCATGAAATAATTGCATTATGTGCAGGCAGGACTGAAGTAATACAAGACATACTCATCTTAGTATGTCAAATAAAAACCCCGCTATTATATGAGATTTATTTTGAAAGGAGCAGAATTTGATTCAGAAGAGCAAATGGAAGGCTATTTTAAGGATCCAAGTGAGAGCCAGCCAGTACATACCAATTACAGAAAAAATATAATAGGATTGATAAAATAGAAAAAATACTTTTTGATGATACTTGTATCAGATTTGTTTTTGATGGTATGGTAAGGTGAAACTATGGCTTACTTTCTTAGTTGTTTAAAGTAATAAAGCAGAGCACTATTATTATTTCTTTTCTAAATATAATGTTACTAAGATGCTATATGATAGCATTGGCACATGTATTATATACAAGTATAACAATATATGTGTGTATTCAAAAATTGTCTGTCATCTCTTATCTATCTTTGATTAAAAGCTCTGTTTTATTTTGGTACTCAAAATATAAGTTTAATTAATATTATTAGTTTTGGGCACAAAGCATAAAAATACTTTTACTTCCTTGATAATATAATAGTCATAATCTAAATATTTTATAGTTTCATCTTAAGGGTTGTTTATTTATTTCCTGTTTGAAACTATTTTTAACAGAAAGTTTCAAAAATGTGAACACCATACATGAGTAGATGAGATTCTCACTATTAATATATTTAATAATAATTTTATTTATTTTGTTGATATTTGTTTTAAAAGTTGTGCTATTATTTATTCTTTGGGAAGTACATATTAAAATATAGTTAAAAGGGCAAGAAATATATTGGCAAAATTCACTGTGGGAGAGAACATAATTAGGCAGAGAAAATATTTTAAAGGAGAGATCAGCTCATATTTGTGGAAAAAAAAGGAATTAAAAGAAACTGAAATTCCTTCATGTGATAAAAAGATTCTTACATAGCATAGAAATGTAAAAAATCAAATGCTTCCACATGTCTTCTGTTTATAAAATATTTAATAAAACGGTGACCTCATATTTAATTCTGAAGATTTTTTTATATTTTTAATTAATTCATTATTTCCTAGTATGTTGTTAACAATAAAATTTTAGACAAACTATAATCCACTTCTAATCCTACCAACATTGTCAGCATACCTCCATCAATATGTCTAGGTTCATACCCTATTCTCTACACCCTTTCATTCGCATTACCCAACCATAACACCAACTCACTTTCTAACAATTCCATTCCTAAGTTTAGCTATTTAACTAAGTTTAGTTAAGGTATTTTATAGAAATCCTTCCTAGCATAAGCACTGGATGATAGTCTGTTTACCATCAAACTGGATAATCCAAATATCCAAACTGTTCTGGAGTATAGATTTTCTAGAATTCCACAACATATTTTTATTTCCTGAGGATTGCACTAAAATGAAAATTTGGGAGGACGAATGACATTCCAAATCTGTAATTGATCACAGGATCATAAATAATACTTATTTACTCCCTCTCATATATTGGTGGTGAACATAGTAGTTTACCTTATGAGTGGAAAATCAAACTATACAAAATAGAAATGAACAAAAATACAAAGTCAATTATGTGTGCACAATAATCCATAAAATATGAAAAATCCTTCTGCTCATTCAAGTTATATAAATCAATTCTAGTAAAGGAAAAATAACTTTAGGAGTAAAAGTAGAACAGCAAAAGTCAGTTCAGTTCAAACAAAAGTAAAATATATATATAAAAAATATATATATATATATATATATATATATATATATATATATATATATATATAAAACTTTCATGGTCCAGTCTGAGATACAATTATATTTGGGCTCGTAACTACAATTTCCAGCAGAAAGTGCTTCAGACCCAAGTAATCCAATGCAACACTGGAGCCAGTGATAAAGTCTAAATGATAGAGGAAAGAAAAATTTAATATTACCATATTTCAGAAAGATAATAATTGAATCAGAGACATATCTAAAGCACAGTGATCTAGAGGAATGAAAATTACTTTTAAGAACCAAGTAACTTTATGCACAACTTAAAAACCACTTCCAATGAACTGATGTAGGACTTTTGCTGAACATTTTCATAGTTCTCTTCTCTAGAGTAAGAATGCCTTGTACCTAGCTGGAATGCACTGACCAAAAATGACAAGACTAGAGGCACACAGATAATACTATGAAATCAGTTGTCAAATAACTCTGAGTGCAAAGCCAGGAGTAACTCCTGAGCCTTATTGGGTGAGCCGCTTAAAAGACAATCTGCCAGTAAATTTCATGTACTCACCTAAGCACCTCTTGATGTTAACTGCCTGAATAATTCAGCATTGTTCAATACATAACTAGGTCCTCTCAATTATCAAGTAACACCTTATACATTTTATTAAATGAGACAAAATAGATGAAAAATACATACAAGGAGGTAATGTAAGAAAATAATAAAATTGTAGCAGGTGGTGAGAAATAACAGAACCAATCATAGTAACTTCTATAAATAAAACAAGTATTGTACATCATCATGTACTATATACATGCTGATAATTGTCTATTCTTTATTTTGAACTGTCATGAAAATCTCCATTTGAAAATATAGATGGATATAAGTTTTTCAATTTACAAAACCTCATAGGTATTAACTTTTAGTATCATGATGTATTGTAGGGATTTTAAAATAAAGAATAAAATATAATTTGGGTGTTTTTTTTGTTTTTGTTTTTGTTTTTGTCTTTTTTTTGTTTTGGGCCACACCCAGTGACGCTCCTGGCTTGGGGGACCATATGGGACGCTGGGGGATCGAAGCACGGTCCATCCTAGGCTAGCACTGGCAAGGCAGACACCTTACCTCTAGCACCATCGTGCCGGCCCCAAGAATAAAATATAATTTGGATTGAACCATGCTCCTCAGATCTTAAATGCCACTCATAAGATTGCGATTAGATAGACATATTTCAATATACTCATTATTAAATATTAAGTTTAAATGAACAATGTAGTTATCAAAGAGTGTGCTTCATTTATTAATTTAGGGATTTACTCTTAGAATATATTTCTGTCTCTAATTTATTTGTACATGCAAGATTTTTTTCTTCAATTATTACTAGAAATCTACTTCTCTCTCAAACTATGGCATAACAAACATCCTCAAAGGTTTAACTATACATAAAAATACTTCTGGACAATATTTAGAAAAAATATACAAATATTGTGCCAACCAGAAAAATTATCTCAAGTGGTCAAGTGAATAAAATATTGAATTTTAGAGAGAAAAACAGCAGGCAACTAGGTAGAAACAGTTGTAATAAAAGCAAATCCTATAATTTTTTTATCCACATAAGCATGAAGTTGAGGAAGAACTAGAGTAAAATTTGTGCTCATTTGAGTAGAGGGAAAATGTATTAGTATAAACAATCTGAGGAAAATATATAATCTGATGAAAGCATATTACAAGTATTGATATTTTCCTATCCTTTGTCAGATGCTTTTCTTCAATTCCTTACATTTATTATCAGCTTTTTGTACAGTGAACAAAATTAGATGCTACTCTGAACAAGATGAGGGTATTGTTTGTTACAGATGAAAGTCTATAGAAATTACAGTAAATCGATACAATGGAATACTATGCAGCTGTTAGGAAAGATTATGTCATGAAATTTGTTCATATGTGGACGTATGGATTATTAAACTGAGCGAAATTAGTCATAAGGAGAGGGATAAAGATAAAACAATCTCAATCAGGCAATTCTCTGTTTAGCCAGTTTTTATTTTTTTACTATAATGAGAAAATTGAGGGGGTTATATATGCACATACATATATATACATATATTTTGTTAAGTTCTGTTAGTAACTTGTATATCTTAGATATTAGCCCATATCTGAGGGGTATTGGGTTAGTAGTTTCTCCCATTCTGCAGGTGGCCTTTGTATTCTCATCACTATTTCATTTGAGGTGCAGAAGCTTCTCAGCTTAATGTATTTTCATCTGTTATCTCTGTTTCCACTTGTTTGGAGAATGTTTCCTCCTTGAAGATGACTTTAGTGTCAATGTCTTGGAGTGATTTACCTATGGGTTCTTCTAAATATCTTATGGTTCTGGGTCTAAAATCAAGGTCTTTAATCTATTTGGATTTGACCTTTGTGCATGGTGTGAGATGGAGATTCGAGTTTGCTTTTTTGCATGTGCTAACTAGTTATCCTAGCACCATTTGTTGAAGAGGCTTTCCTTGCTCCATTTTGCGATTGTTTTTTTTTTTTTTGCTTTTTATCAAAGATTAATTGATTATATGCATAAGAAACATTCTCCCAATACTCAAGTCTATTCTACTGATCTAAGGGTCTATTTTAATTCCAATATATTTAATGTCTATTGCTTTTAGTACAATATAAAGTTGGGAAAAGTGATG
Organism: Suncus etruscus; assembly: GCF_024139225.1. Classification (NCBI taxonomy): domain Eukaryota; kingdom Metazoa; phylum Chordata; class Mammalia; order Eulipotyphla; family Soricidae; genus Suncus; species Suncus etruscus. The sequence continues at coordinate 69,251,006 of NC_064852.1, read as the reverse complement.
CCACCTATCTTCTTTTTCCTTAAAGTTGGTTTAGCTATACATGTGAGTTTACTGTTCCAAATAAATTTCATGAATGTTTTATCTGCTTCTTTAAACAAAATGTCATTGGTATCCTTTGAGTAATTACATTAAATTGTACAAAGCTTTGGGGAGTATTGTCATTTTAAGATGTTAATCTTTCTAATCCACGAAAAGAATATATGTCTCTATTCCTGTGAAGCAGTGTTTTGTAGTTTTCTTTGTATAGGTCCCTCACCTCTTTACTTTAAGAGTACTAAGGTATTTTAGTTTGTGTGACATTCATATGAATGGAATTGCTTTATAATGTACATGGGGAGAAGAAATGAACAGACAATTCCTCATGAAAGAAATACAAATGGCCAAAAGACACATAAAACAATGCTCCACATGACTAATCATCAGGGAAATGCGAATCAAAACATCAATGAGGTACCATCTCACACACAGAGACTGGCACACGTCACAAAGAATAAGAAGAATTAGTGCTGGTGGGGATGTGGGGATAAAAGAACTCTCATTTACTGCTGGTGGGAATGCCATCAAGTACCACCTCTGAAAATTATGCTCCCATATGATCCAGTCATACCACTTCTAGGAATATACCATAGGAACACAGAAACAAAATACAAAAATTACTCCTACACACCTATATTTATTGCAGGTCTATTTACAATAGCCAGAATCTGGAAACAACCCAGATGCCTGACAACAGATTAGTGGTTAAAGAAACTGTTGTACATATACAAAATGGAATAGTATGCAGCCATAAGGAGAGATGAAGTCATAAAATTTTCCTATACATGAATGTATATATGAAAACTATTATGCTGAGTGAAAGAAGTAAGAAGTAAAGAGAGATACACATAATTGTCTCATTCATTTATAGGATATAAGAACAATAAAAGACATTATTGTAATAATACACAGAGAAATAGAGATGAGGGCTGCAAGGATCTGCCCATGGTATGACACCACAGGGAGAGGTGAGATCAGTTAGAGAAGTAACTACACTGAAAATTATCATTACAATGACACTTGAGTGAGAGAAATAGTCATTTTCACATTGCTCTTATTTTCCTTATTACCCAGTTGATATTTTGACAATCTGCTAACATTTTTTTGTTATGGTTTTTGGGTCACACCCTGCAGTGCTCAGTGGTTACTACTGAGCTCAGGGGACCATATGGGACGCCGGGATTCAAACCACTGTCCTTCTGCAGGCAAAGCAAACATCTTACCTCCATGCTCTCTCCAGTCCCTACTAGCATTTTTAATGGGCCATATGAAAAAGCTTCATTAACTATGGAGGTAGGGATAGTTTTTTATCAAGTGCCATGGAAGTACTATGTTTCTGATTCAATACTTTTCATAAAATATTGTCACTTCTTTTTTTTCCAGAACTTTTGTCATTTCAAAGAACAAATTGTAGTATCTCTAGCCACCCACTGTTATTTGAGATTTGCTTACTTCTGTAGAACAAATAGTAAAATTGTATATATAAGATATAATTTGTCAAATTTTTTACAAATGTACTTAATTGGAGCAATTTGATATATGTTATTCTTAGGCATATATTCAAATGTCCATGATTCTATTTTTATGTTATTAATTTTATAAATTGTACTTCTCTGTTTAAGAGTTGAGAGGTTAAATAGTAATGAAAAAAATTACTTGCAGACATCATCCTGTGTTTCCAGGTTACTATTTTTCCCAGGTTACTATTAATAATATTTTGATAATCATATTTATCAAATAATTTTTATTATTTTACTTACTCTATTAGACCAAATTAGACTATATTTATGATTTTTGCCTTTGGTTCCAACATTGACAAGTTGAAGTTTCAGCAAATTGCATTCTGCTTATGCCCAAATTAAAAGGCATCTGGAGAAGTCTCTGAGAAAATTAACGATAGAAACAATTTGTGTTATTCCAGTTATTCCAACTACTCACTCCTCAACCTGTTCATTGTCTTTTCTCCAGAGAGTAAATTCTTGGCTATTTTTACTGAGATCTCTGCTTTGGTTCTCTGGATTTTCTGTCAGCCTGATCCTCTATGCAAATTTGCTCAGTGCAACTGAAATTCCTATTTTCTCAAATTCAAATTTTAATGGAGACTTATCTTTGTACATTCAATCCATTGAGATTTATTATATGTGCATTTTATAGTCCATACCCCTTTTATAAAAAAAATCTTTAAAAATAAAATGGAAAGTATGAGAAAATATTGATCCAAATGTGAATCAATAGACATTAATTGCGTAAACATTTATTTTTACATTCTCTTTTGACCAACAGTTCGTGTGTTGTTTACTTTCACTCTACCAATACATATGTAAACTGAAATCACAGAGGTAAATCTAATTGTCTAACATTAAATAAAATGTCAGTGGATGCTAAATAAAAACTTTGTGATGTACAAATTTCAGGTCAAAATGTATCTGTGATCTTCTTTTGTGATTAAATAGAACTTTCATTGCTACCCTCGAAGTTCCTAAGTAAATTTGATTCTCTCTCGTTGAACTGTGTTCAAGTAACTCACAACTTTTTTCTTCATGTTGGCTTTTTAAAATCTCACTGCATGACCTCCATGGCAAAGTGACAGGGTGAAGACAGGAAGTTACACTGGTTATACTAAGTGCAATAGAGCCTGACATGCTGGCTCCTCTTTGACATCTTCCCCTGCATAGATTAACCCAGGGGATTTTCAAATCAGACATCACATATAATCTTACTTGGACACATTTGTAATAATGATTACAGCTAATAGCATTCCCTGGACATTTGAATAAGTTTCTGGAAGTTGCTTCATTTCTGATATTGGAGTTTTGCTTTCTTACAAATACTGTCCTTGAGAACATTGCTCTTCTGTCCTTGGAGCACTTCAACCCTGCAAGCTTTGAATTAGACCTTAACAAATATGATTGGTATAAGTTTTCCTATTTAGTTTCTAGCTCTGTATGATAGGAGACTGAAAATAAATATGACCATGTGAAAAGGAATTTGCACAAAAATGCCTTCATACATATAAAACACTTTTAGAAGTGGTTGCTAAACTTCATAATTGTTCTTTTAGAAAAATGGCCATCACACAATACTTAGTTATGGATTTTTTTGAAGTCAATTGAAGGGGCTGGAGCAATGGAGCAGTGGGAGGGCATTTGCCTTGCACGCGGTGACTCAGGATGTGTTTTTATTCCTCCAGTGTCCCATATTGTCCCCTGAAGTCAGGAGCCAAGTCATGTCAAACAAGGTATATTCATTCCCCTTAGAAAAATAAGAATATGTCTCTTAGGCCAAGGGAATTCCCTTTCTAATTTCCCCAATATTCACTGTACCTATGCAAAAAAAAAAAAAAAAAAAGAAGCACAAATTAACTTTTTTAAATTTTTGTTATTATTGTTGTTTGCTGCTTGTTTTATTTCCCCCCGTGAGTTTTCTTTTTCTTGTGCTTTGCTTTGTTTTTATTTCAGGACCATGATTATTGTGTGGTTGGTGTCTTTATTACTGTGGTGCTTTTCAAGTTTTTGTTTGATTTTTTTTTTAATTTTTTTAGTATTGTTATGTTTTTCTTCCTTTTCCCCTTTCTTCTCTTAAATTGATACTTATAGCCTCTGGACTCCTACCATTTTTTGCTTGTTTTATTCTTGTTCATTTCTATTTTATTTTATTTCCTTCAAACAGAACCCCCCCCAAAAAAAAAAACAGTGCTGGACCTGTACTCAATAAAAATAGCATATTCAGCCAGACAGCCTGCTCTCCATAGAGGTAGAAGCCTTCCAAAACACAGGTTTCACCCTTAGATTTTTTGAATTATTTCATGTGTAATCGTGATTCAGATTTGTTTTCTTGGGGTTGGAGATGCAGTGCATGAGGTGATTTTACAGGGGACATTGGTGGTAGGTAAGTTGCACTGATGAAGGAAATGTGCCTTTTATGGCTGAAACCCTATTACAAGCATGTTTGTGACCAATAAATAAATGAATAGAATCAGTGTTATTTTAGATGTGGGTAGAATGGGAGTATCTTTCACTGCTCTTAGAAATGTTGACTTATTCAAACCTTCTGAAATATAATATGAGCATTCCTAAAAAAAAATCTAGGAATTGGGTTTCCATTTGACTTAGCAGCCCTATATATTAGAACATATAGGACCCAAAAAACAAAATGCAGAAAAGACTATTTCATTGTATTTTCTTTGCAGCACTTTCACACCTACCAAAATCTGTAAAGAACCAAAATTCAAAACTGAGTTACCTGGATAAATAAGCAAAAGTACAAAAAAGATTTATTTTGTGTGCGTATGTGTGTGTATGCCTTTTGTAGAAGCACACTGGTAAGTGGGATGCAAATTGGAGGGAGGACTTTGTGGAAGGTAGTGGACATAGGTACAATGATCACTATAGAAATATTGTTTGCCTGAGACTAAACCATGAATATATTTTTAATTTCACAGTGAATAAATAAAAAAATTGATAAAGAAAGCTTGAAATGCTAAAAAAAAAATCACCTAACCTGTTTGATTTGAATTACAATTGCCTATCTGTAATGCCAGTAGTCACTCCACTATATTCTCAAAGGGAAGTCACTTTACAAGCAGCCTTTAATGTCTGCACAGCATGTCCTTTATTGTCTTCAAAAGATAATGATCTCTACACATACTGATTATTCACAATGGTAGAATTTCTTCAATAATAAGAGGTGATTACTTTCATACTTAATTATTTTCTAGAAGATGCTCTTAAGAAGGTAGCTCAGAACACTTGGACTTACACACTTCTGTAATATAAAAATAAAAATGAAACTTAATTGTTCATCAGTTCATGAAGTATTCCAAGTAGAATAATTTACTAATATCTAATTTCTTTATACTGAGTTGCTAGCATCTCTGGCTCTTCTAGGAGTTCTAACTACTGCTCTGGGATAAGAGGATAGTATATTTGTCCTAATTTTCCAAACTTATTTAAATATTAGTCATTGTGCTAAACTCTACACATCCCCTAATACTGAGAAGAAAACAACATGTTGGACTTCTGCAAAAGGATCACGTTTATAGACTTAAGCTCTTTCCTATCTAGAAAAAAAAAATCATAGAAATGAATCCATCACCATACCACTCATAGATTCATTTTCTTATTTGGCATTCTACTTTGACTTAAAAATTCCACAAATATGTACTTTTCTGTGTCAGATACTGTGCTATATGTTGGAAAGTCAAATAAAACCTATTGAAAGTCATTGAAAATACTCAAATTAAGGGGCCGGGCGGTGGCGCTAGAGGTTAGGTGCTTGCCTTGCCTGCGCTAGCCTAGGACGGACCGCGGTTCGATCCCCCGGCGTCCCATATGGTCCCCAAAGCCAGGAGTGACTTCTGAGCACATAGCCAGGAGTAACCCCTGAGCGTCATCGGGTGTGGCCCAAAAACCAAAAAAAAAAAAAAAAAAAGAAAATACTCAAATTAGAAGAGATGCATAAAACTGTATATGAGTGTTTCACAGAACTCTACTTCGAGGAACAAATTTTCTTCACAAAGTCCAGTCCAAGACCTGTAAACAAGAACAAGTTTAATATTTCATTAAGAAGAGCTATCATAAAAACGTTAAGACACAACATCTTTTATTTATAAGGATCTTATGATATGAACACATGATTCACATAATGTTACCTGACCATTTTTACCACATTGGCAATTCTAATCTTCAGATGTACTTGCATCAAGTAAGGAGATTAACTTTGTTGCAAATCATGAACTTGAATTCAAATCTATATTATTTATAAATCACAAACACAAACTAATGATTACTTTGGAATGTGAGTTCTATCTGAGAAACATATAGTCACTAGTTAGGTCACAATAGTATTGTGAGCTTGCCTTGCAAGTTGCTGATCCTAGTTTGATTTCTGCACTACATATTGTTCATTGAGTCTGTCAGGAGTAATCCCTGGGAAGAGTCAGGAGTAAACTCTGAATACTGTCAAGTGTGGTCACAAAACAACAAACAAAGCATTTTGTGACTTGTGAATTTAAGACACACCCAAGAATCCCTGAGGCTATAATAAAAAAAATCAAGGAAATTTGGTTTGAAATAAATCTAAATTCAAGGGACTCATGTAAAATGATGAGGGAGAGCAGATCTTAGAGAGTTAATTGTGTAACTTTATATTCCATTTAAGGATAGAGTAGTAAGAAAGACAAAATGCCATAGGAAGTATATAAAAATGGATTACAATAACTTCAATAAATATTTTTTCAGTTGTATAGCAACTGAACTATTCTCCAAGCAACATATAAGAATCAAATGATATCTCAGTGGAATGTTTATTTTTATTTAAAAATAATGATGAAATAAGCATGCTTTGTACATATCGCCTTTGTGCACTTATAGAATGTCTCCTAGGAATAAAATTGATAGATTTAGTTTTGATTATTTTTCAGTTTTAACTTATTATATTTTGAAAAAATTATGTCCACAATTACAGGAAAATATTTTAAACTTCACAGTGGCGTATATTAGGTACCATTCTTCCACAAAACATAACTTAGTGAATCTTAAATTTGTTACTAAGAAAATTCTTAAATGTTATCTCATTATGATTTCCATTTATTTTACTAATCATGGATGATGCAGTATATTTTGTTTACTTTCAACAATTCTTCCCCTTGTAAATAAGTCATTGATAGTATTTATTCCAATTTTACTTATTTTAGTAAGTTTTTATATATTAAATTATTTTATTTATATGATTATTTTAATTATACAGATATTTTATAAGCCATTTATTTTGTTAATAAAAAGCATGACTGCTGTGATATTTTTCATAAAAAATAATCTCAACTTAATAAACTTAAGTTATTAAGTCCTTTTCTTTCAGCCTGTGTGATTTTCCAGCTTTGTTTAAATACTAGCACCACCCACAATGTAGATATTTCACTTTTTCTATTTTTAAATATAGTTACTATTTCATGTGTAAGCATTTAATCTATCTAGTATTATATGATAATAATATATACTGGTAATATATGCTAATACTAGGAATAAATTTTAATCTATATTCTTACATAGCTAAATATATTTTATATATTTCCAAATACCTTTGAATAATTATTTCTTTCTACAACATTTTTTAGGGGGGTCCACACTCTGCAGTGCTCAGGGGTTATTCCTGAATCTGTGCTCAGAAATCACTCTGGCAGGCTAGGGAGACCATATGAGATGCTGGGGATCAAACCTAGGTCAGCCACATTCAAAACAAATGCCATAACCACTATGCTATTGATCTGGCCCCTCTACAACTATTTTATCAATACTATAATCTTATTAATATATTAAATTTCTAGATGTTAGTGTGTTCCTGAACTCTCTATTCAAATACTCAATTTAAAATTTTTTCCAATATTTATTATGTCTTTATAATTTATAATTTTTAAATAGATCTAATTTGTCAATGAACTAAACTTTAAATCATTTAATCTTTTCCTTTTCTGGAATTATTTGATCCTTAGGACAACCATGTGAATTTTATTAGCACAATATAAATTTATGTGCTTAAATTTTGTTGACATTTAGATTAGAACTATTAAATTTCTAATGGAGTTAAATTAAAATTTTAAATTAAAAAGTTTAGAAATTAAAAATCACAAAGGCATTTAAGATTATAATATATATGTTAATATATTAGTTATTACATAATATATTTGTATAAAAGATTTTTTATGATTTTCAAAACTTGATTATTCTTTCATAAGTTATGATGTCAGAGTACAGTAGAGAAGTGAACATAAAATTTAGGGTCTCTTTTTTAGGTCTAAAACTCATATACTTTTAGTTCTAAATCACATGAATTGATTCATTAAATATAAATTTAAAATTTTTCAGGTAAAACTAAAGTTTTGATTACCTAAATGCATTCATTTGTAAAATGAGATTTTTAGTATTAAAATATTAGTTGTGTTTAAAATACATTTTTTTAATTTTGGTTTTGGGGCCACACCTGGTGATGCTCAGGGGTTACTCTTGGCTATGGGCTCAGAAATCGCTCCTGGCTTGGGGGACTATATGGGAAGCCTGGTGATCGAACCAAGGTCCATCCTAAATCATCACATGCAACAAGGCAGACCCCCTACCATTTGTGCCACCGCTTTGGCCCCTAAAAACACAAAATTTAAAAATTATTATAAAAAGATATATCTAATGACTTTATTATACTTTTCTCTGGTAGTTTTGTTTTTTTCATTGACATTGGCACATGTTTGTTTTATTATGCTTTCCTTTTTTTTTTGTTGGTATGCTTTGTATGCGTCTGTTTGTATGAGTGTGTTGTGTTTGTATCATAAGCAAAGGTACTTACTTTTTTTCCTAACTCTGCATTTAGGGATCACTCCTAAGGTGTGATCAATTCTAGGGTTAGTAGTGTTACAGATTGAGCCTGCATCCACTCTATGCAAGCAAACACCCTACCTGCTATTCTATAACTCTAGCCTCTGTGCTTCCTTTTTTCCCTAATAATAAAAGCCTATATTTAAATTATTAAAAAACATTATAACTACCAAGGTTGTGTATATATATATATATATATATATATATATTATTAAAAGTCAACATGTCATCTACATTATTGAGCTCACCACTAGAGACCTGTTCTATCCTTTACCAGATTTTTAGCCAATTTTAACTTAAAGGTTTTTCTAGTTTAGTAGTACATAGCTTTTTACACTTTTTTTAATCAAGAAGTTTTTTGTTTCTTAAGTTGTCTTAAAAAATTCTTACTTATTTCTTTGATAAATTTATTTATGCTTATACTCTTCTAATGTCGGGTTCATATTTAATTTTTATTATATTTTAATTTAATTTAAATAGTTTTGAACAAAAAATTGTGTTTCTTATTTCCAAATTAGAAGTTGATAGAAAAATAGATCACAATTTTTCCACATCAGGGTCCAGGTGGCAGGAATCAAGGGAGGAGTGGAAAGAGTATGAAGGCTGCCTAATGAAAGAATTATGAGTCACTCAAGCAGTAAGCCCACTTCTCTCCTTACTTTTCTGAATTTTCTGTATATTTATTTTTCATTGATTTATTATTGATGATTTATATTTGTTTATTTTTATTTGAGAGGTGTGGCCACACTAGTCACAGCTCAAGGGTATACTACTTACTCCATGCTCAGGAATAATTATTGGAAAGCTTGCAGATCTATATGTGGAGTTAGGGATTGAACCTAGGAACACAGAGTACAAGGCAAGTACCCTGCCCACTCTAAAATCACTCTGGCCCCTATTTATTTTTATGGATATATTTATCTCAATATTCCTTAACCAGGATGTTTCAGTTTTGAAAAAATATTACTTATTGGACTATAACTATATTAAATATCTTTATTATATTATATCTTCTAAATATATTAAAATTAAAATCAAATATTTCTACTACATATTTAAAGAGAAATAGGAATGTATCTATAGCTATGTCTTTATAATTCTCTGCAACATTGAGAAAATAATAAAATTTCTTTTAGGGCCGGTGTTTTCTTTATAAATAATCTTTTTTCTCCTATTTGCATTATGAAACTGGTGTTTCCTTAGATTTAACATCTCCTAAGTTCTCCACATACACAAATTTCTTGTCCACTAATATATTAACTTACTTTTATTACATATTTTGGTTAAAAGTCTAGCAAATATTGATTTCAATTTCATTGATTTCTGCTCTAAGCTTTGTTATTTCCTTTTGCCTACCTATTTTTGGCTCCCTTTGTCAATCATTTTCTAATAAAAGCTGTGTCATTAAGCATTTTATATAGGCCCCGTCTTCTTTTATGTTGTGTGCTTGCAAAGCAACACATTTTCCTCTTAGTACTACTTTTTCTGTGTCCCATAAATTCTGGTAATTTGTGTCTTCATTGCCATTTGTTTCCAAGAATTGATTTTTTTCTCTGAGTTCATCTCTGACTCATTCAGCTCATTAGTGAGCTGTTTAATTTCCACATGTTAAAGTTCTTCTTCTGTGTCCCTTTGTAGTTCACTTCTAATTTCATTGCCTTGTGATCTGAAATATAGTCTGTACATTTTCTATCTTCTTAAATTATGGAGATATGTTTTATGGGCCCGAATGTGGTCTATCCTGGAGAATGACCCATGGGCATTGGAAAAGAATGTGTATCCAGTTTTCTGGGGGAGGAGTACCCTATATATACCTACTACTACTACTACTTTCTTTCATTTCTCTTTCAGAGCTAGAATATTCTTGTTCGGTTTCAGCCTGGTTGACCTATCAAGGGGTGACAGGACAGTGTTGAGGTCTCCCACTATTATTGCATTGCTACTGTTACCTTCTTTCAGATTTGTCAACAATTATGTTAAATATTTTGCTGGTCCCTCATTGGGTGCATATATGTTTAAGAGTGTGTTTTCTTCCTATGTACATATCCTTTGATTAGTACAAACAATCCAAAAAACTAACAATGGAAAAAGTTGGTTCATTGAAAAAATAAGAAAGATTGATAAACCACTAGCAAACTCACAAACAAATGGAGAGGAACTATTAGAACCATATTAGGAATGAAAGTGGGGTGATACTACAGACACTGCAGAGATTAAAAAAGTAACCAAAGACTTCTTACAGAAGCACTATACCAGGAAACATTAGAATGCAGAAGAAATGGATAAAGAAAAATGAGAAAGGATAAGAATCAGAATATATGTTCAAGAGAACATGACCTCCTTCAGAGTAAAATAAAAAATAATCATAAAAATAGAAAAAAAGAAAGAAAGATATATATATTTAGGGTAGACCATAAACCTGGAAGAGCAGGTCAGTGACAATGTGGTTTTTATTATTAGAGACAAATAACAGTATAAGATAACTGCTCAGTAACCAACCCAACAAAAGTAAAAATAAGTAACAGTGATTACAATAATTTTTGTTTGTTTGGGACTACAATCAGTGATGCTCAGTGACTGTTCCTGTGCCTATATTTGTTTGTTTTTTTTTGTTTTGGTGATGCTTAGGGGTTACTCCTGGCTATGCACAGAGAAATTGCTCCTGCTGGGGACCATATGGGTCGCCTGGGGATCGAACTTCCATCCATCATAGTTCAGTGCATGCAAGGCAAATGCCCTACGGCTTGCATCACCACTCTAGTCCCTGTTCCTGGGTCAAGAAATACAGCTGGCAGTTTTCTGGGACCTTATGGGATGCCAAGATTGAAACTGGATTGGCATATGTAAAGCAAATGCCCTACCGTCTGTACTATCTCTCTAGACAATTGGTAGTCCTATAAATTTAGAAGTAGGTATGGAGCAATAACACAGCTAGAGGGTACTTCTCTTCCTTGTCACCAACCAGAGTTTGATCCTAGGTATCCCAGATACCCAGGTCCTCTTAATCAATAGTGATTTCTAAGCTCAGAGATAGGAGTAAGTCCTGAACATTGTAAAATGTGGCTATAGAAGAAAATATAAAAGTACAATAAATTAAGGAGCTTCTGCACTTCAGAAAACATATGAATGAAGTGAAAGATGCCCTACAGCTTGGGAGAAAATATTCAGTCACCATACATCTTGCAAAAGGCTAATATTCCATAAAGGCAGTTGGAAAACTACTCTTCTTCATTTACCATTATATAATTCAAGTCAAAGGACAAAAATGTAATACTTCACACTAGTAAAAATGGAGCATTTCAAATAAAATAAAAGCAATTGGTGCTGGAAAAAATGAAGGGGAAAAGAAACCCTTACTGTTGGTTATTTATAAACTAAATAAATAGAATGTCATTTTCTTCAGTCCCTATGAAAAATTATAGTATTCATTGTAAAAAAAAAAGAAAGGAAAAATAAAAATGAGTATCCATTTAGCCAAGCTATTCTACTTCTCTTCTTTTCTTTTTTTTTCTGTTTTGTTTTTTGGGTCACACCCAGCATCACTCAGGAGTTACTCCAGGCTCTACACTCAGAAATCGTTCCTGGCAGGCACAGGGGACCATATGGGATGCTGGGCTTCGAACCACCATCTTTCTGCATGCAGGGTAAACACCCTACCTCCATGTTATCTCTCCGGCCCCACAATTCTACTTCTTGACATCTATCCCCCAAAATGCTGAAAAAATGGTATTTCAAAAAGACATTTAATCTCCTATGTTCATTGCAGAATTATTAACTTTAGCCAAGATATGAAAATTGCTGAAGTATACAAAAATATGGATAGATAAATTATAACATATAATCACTATAATATTTTTCTTGAGTAGAAGAAAAAATAAAGTCACTAATTGACTATCAGAAAAGATGGAATATTGCAATTACTGCTACATGATGGATCTGAAGAACATCATTCTGCATTAAGTTACTCAGAAAGAGACAGCTACAGAATATTTTACATGGAATGTAAAAAAATGTAGTAAAGAGAAAAACAAATGCCCCCAATGCAAAAGAAACTGAAACTGGACATTAGAAGCAAACTTACTGTAGTAGTGAGGATGAGAGGTAATAAGACTGGAGGTGAGAGGATACTGGGACAATTGTGGAAGAAAGCTGCTGCTCTGACATTTTATGTATGAAACCCTGGCATTTTCAATATTGTAAATCACTGTACCTAAATTGATGTGAAAATGTTTCTATTAATATGATGTTTATTTTTAATATAAATATGAAATGCATGATTTAAAAATGAAATAATGCAATTTACAACAACTAGTGAGTATCATGAAGATGTTAAATCAAATTAATTTAACTTCAGGAACAAATACAATATTACCTTATCTTTCTGTAGAATATAAAGAAACAACAAACCAGTGTCAATAGATCCTGAGAGTTAGCCGACAGAACTGTTTCTAAAGGGGGTGTTAAAGAGAAGGAAGAAAGGATCTTGAGATACTGATGGAGGAACAATCACACTCTAATGTATTCATGGAATATTGTATGCCAGAAACTGTATTATTATATATTGTAAATCATGGTTTCTAAATTTAAAAAATTATATACTCAATTAAATGTTGTGTAGCACCTGTATTTTTTAAATTGTTGACTTCAAATCATGCTTGCATGTAGTAATACTTCCTCTTGAAATAGGAAAACAGAAACAGTAAGAAATGAGATAATATATGTAAATTACTTAGCATAAGAAAAAAAGACCAAGTATAATAGAAAAAGAGAAAAGAGCCAAGCACTATATTAGTATATTTTACTACAGGCCTTTGTAAAGAAATTTGTTAGGACAAATCATTATTTAACATGTAAGAATTCAAATAGAAAAGTTTTGGTTATAATAAATTGTTTATTAACCTAGAATTTTTTCGTAACAAGTTTTGTGTTATAAAATTTAACTGTAATTTATATTTTCTCACCTTAAGATATTCATTTATTATTGGGTCAGGATAAAGAATTTGAATAAAATCAACAAAACACAAAAAAATCAGTTAAAAATAAAAGTTTTCAACTATTCAACAGCTACTAAGAGACTCTGATAGAAGAAAACAAAATTTATATATTTTTTTCTAAAATAATACCTAGAAACTGGGGATATGTACTGGAGGTACAGTGTTTGATTTGTATCAATGAGAACAGATGACACCTTAACATAGCTCTAAACACAGGAATATGTGGTCCCAAACAAAATAAAATGACAAAAAGTTTCAGAATCAGGATTTTCCCATTTTCAATGAAAAAACATCATCTATCAATTTTCTTTGTTTTTGCTTTTGAGTTATATCCAGAGATGCTCCAGGGTTACAGAAACCACTCCTGAAAATACTCTGGTAATACAGGATGCTAGTTTTGGAACAAGAGTTGGCCACTTGCAAGGTGAATAGCCTACCTACCTCCTATCTATCACTCCCAGTTTTGACTCTCAATTTTAACTAAAAAAATGTGAAAGGTCTAATTAAAATATAGTATTAAGGAAGGTATATTTAAAATATTTCTGTTACTGTTGTCAATGTAGATACTATTTATGCCTTAAATTTGCTTATATAACCTTTCATTTCAGTGTCATTGATTCATTACATGAACTGCCTTCATTTAAATTTGTTTTGGTTTTTAGGCCACACCCTAAAACCAGGGGTTACTCCTGGCTCTGTACTCAGAAATTGCTACCTGGCAGGCTCCAGGGATCATATGGGATGCCAGGAATTGAATCCAGGTCTGTCCCAGGTCAGCTGCTATGCTATCTCTCTGGTCCTATGTTTAAATTCTTTTATTTTTATTATAATTTTTTCTGGCTATATTATCATTTAAATTAGTTGTTACATTTATTATAAGTTAATATTTCCAAAATTTTGGTGCATATATCATAAAAATAATTTCTCTATTTAATGCCTAGATTAATGACCTGAAAAATATAAATGCAAACAAAAAATTAGCAAGAATGCCTTTTATAAAATCATGGTATTTTCAACAAAATTGAGTAATCTATTTTGACTTCCATTTGAGAACACTAAACCTATACACCTCTGAGGAGTAGTCATAGATATTTTATAGTACATAACATGTTACAAGTATTTCATTTTCTTTCTCCAACCAGCCAAACTCAACACAACACTTCAAATCAAACTCCAGCCTGGGACATCCATAAACAGATCTGTGTCACATTTAGCATTAATAGGTGCTATGATAACATTATTTCATAAAACAGACACAGATTAGTGTTGGAATTTTATTTTTGGCAGATGAATTTTTATACATAAGTATTAAAATGGTGGCTTATTAAAAAGTTTTAATTAGGGCTCTGTAATTTGTCTAATCATCCTGGAGAGCAGACTCTAGAGACTTGTCTGTAAATTGAAGAAAATTCCTGACTTTGATATCAGTGCTATGATTGTCTCCCTACACAGTCAAGTTACTCTTGGTTTTATTCCATAGCTTACAAAATGGAATTTTTATTTGAAGTGTGAGTTTTCTCTTTTTTGATAACAGATAAGAATAATGAGCATTATAAATGTATATCTATAAACAAATATTGAATGTGGCAATAAAAATAACAGTGCTAAATACTTTATAAAAGTGAATCTAAGAGCCAAATTTATAGTAAAATGGGTAATGCACTTGCCATGCCTGTAGTCAGCTATCCCATTAAACATATGGTACCTAAAGCCCCACCAGGAGTGATCCATAACACAGAGCTAGGATTAAGCTATCTTAATGAACACTGTCATGTGTGGTTCCTACAAAACCTCCAAAAAGTGAACATAAAAGTCAAGCATATGTATACCATGAATATATACTACACTTTATATCTAGTTCCTAAAATATATATAATTAGTCTCAGAACAATATAGAACATAGCAACTTAAGTTGAAATTATTTTCAGCCCATTTTCAGGGCCCAAATTCTTCCAAAAATTTTTATAAAAAGAAACATGCATATTATCATGTAGTGATCATGTTTGGTGCATTGTTCCATTTATTGTCTTATTAGCACATTATTTGAAATAATTTCATAATATCAATTACCTATACAACAGAAAACACATATCTAGTTTTGATTACGATGCAAAATAATTTTATGGTAGTGTATAATATTGGATATTGAGTTCTTTTTCATAAATTTGGACTTGGTAACAGTTTAAACTCTCCCAATTAGCACAACTCTGTCATACTAATTTAATGAGTGCAGAAAGGTTAAGACTGAAGGCAGTTTATTTTATAAAGGAAATGTCTTCATTAAAATACTGTATAAGATAACATCATGAACTACAATATATTCAGTGGTGTGCATTATGGAGTTTTAAACAAATACATCTTGCCAAATATAATTTATTTCTGTTATATACACTTAGTTTAGCAGATATTACTAGAATATATGCTTTTATCAGAATCTTAATAACTACTCTACAGAAAAGAAGAACATAACATAATTCATAGTATTATACAAGAGTTAGATGAAACAATAATAAATAGTTAATTTTCAGAAGACCTTATTTTAATCTTGCAGGCGTAAGATTAAACAACAAATGCTAGAACATTTCAAAGTCACTTAATTTAGGTAGAGATTACAAAAAGTTCCTCTTATAAGGATAAGGTTTCTCAAACTAAATATGTTTATTCCTTTACAAAGTTGTAAATTTTCTAAAAAATTAAAAATGATCACTAAGGGACCAGAGAGATAATAAAACAAGTAGGGTGCTTGCCTTACATGTGGCCAACCCAACTTACATTCCAAACACCCAGTATCATCTATCAAGTTCCAACAGAAGTGGTCTTTGAACATAGAGACAAAAATTAGTCCCGAGCACTGGTAAATGAGTTGACCCAAAATAAAACCAAACAAACTAAATAATCATTTAATGCAAGCATAACTTATTTTATCTTGCAAAACTTCTTTGACATAGTTATATTGAGTCAATTAGGAATTGCATATTATACCAGAAATTTTCTAATGAGATGGTAATTGCACTATCTTATTCTAAGAAATAATTTGCCAGGGGAGAAGGAGTTGGGTCATGCCCGGTGACGCTCAGGGATTAACCCTGTCTATGTGCTCAGAAATCACTCTTGGCTCTGGGGACTATATGGGATACTGGGGGATATAACTGTGGTAGGTCCTAGTCTAGCAGGGACAAGGCAAACTTCTTACCATATGCGCCAATGCTCCCATCCCTAATGACATCATTTTTATTTTGACCTCTTTATTTTTCATACCCACTTCTGTTTTGTACTACTTATCCGTAAGCATATGCATACTATTTATTTGTAAATATTATTCTATTACAAATAAATAGCACAATTTATTAATATTCATTACTATTTATTTGTAGACAATAGTATTACAGATAAATAGTACAGTGGGTAAGAAACTTGTCTTGCATACTACTGATGCAGGTTTGAGTGCCCAGCTTTCCCTATGCTCCCCAAACACCATTAGGGATTGATTCCTAAGTTCAGAGTCAGAAGCAACTACTGAACCACTGGAATTTGTTTTCTAGTATATATCCTCTTACTGCTTTGGGAAATTTTTCTATTCATTTTGGGATTCATGCTTATTAAACTTTATACCTATTTCTCACATATGTATATTTAACTGCTACTCCCAAAAAGAAACTTAAGTAATTGAATCAGAAAAAATAATAAAGTCTTCACTTGAACCTGAAAAGTATTTTTCTGTCTAATAAATTTCCTTGAGTACATGATTATAAAATGAAGCTAATTCTATACTCTAGTGGTAAATTTAAAATTAATGGGAAGTAAAATTTAAACAGTAGTTATAGTACTATTTGAAGAAAACCTTATATATTCCCTTTTAATTAAATTAGTTAAAATGTGTAAGGGATCTTTATTTTGATGAATATATATTTTATGGCTATTTATGAGAGAGCCTTCAAGAATGGCTGGCTTTAAGTATCTGGATGGACTTATAATAATTTCATAAAAGAGCTTAGAAGGGCAACTTACTTTCACAATTAATCCACAATTTTATACTTTTATCCCGGATGCATGTTGAAACCTGTAAAAAGATATAGACTCTAAGGATCAACATAGCTATTTCAGGGCAGATAAAAAGGCTGAAGTGCATTAGAAGTCCTGAAGTGCCTTAACAATGAAATTTGGGAGCTAATAGATTCATTCACTCATTGCTTTTTCATTCTTGTTTCTATCAGCTAGTCACTACTCCTATTTGTGAACTTCTTTTTTAGTATTTATTTCATAGTATTGTGAATTCATCGGATGATTTTTTTTAAACCTGACCAAGCAGATCCATAAAACATAGCCTCTTGATGTCAGTATAAGGTAATAAATATAATTAAAAGTATAATTACATTGTATTTTTAATATAGTTAGCAATTTTTTGCTAAATAGCAAAGACAATGATAAATTGACTAAACTATTTCTCTTGCAATTACTCTCAGAGGATAGTGATACTGCATAGCAGGTAAGGCATATACCTTGCATGCAACAGACCTGGATATAATCCCCAACACCACATATATTTCCTGAATACTGCTAGAAATAGTACAGATAGCTGATATTAGAACCAGGATTATGTTCAGAAAACATCATATTTGAATCCTCTTCCCCCCCAAAAAAGTTTGATATCTTTTTCCCTGAAGAGTACTTATGGGTTTCACAATTTTTCTAGCTATCTTCTTTCACTCTGCACCATATAATGTTTTAATACATATCATCAATTATCTATTTTAAAGGATGCCATATTTGTGTAATTAAAAATTCAGTGCATTTGAAAGGTTGATAATATGACACTAAATAGATTGGGGTTATTAGTTTTACTTGAAATTTTTTTTTATTTTATTTGGGGGCCATTCAGGGGTTACTCCTGACTTTGCACTCAGATCAGTCCTGCCTCAGAAGACCAAATTAAATGTTAAGGATTGAACCCAGGTTGACCACAGTAAAGGCAAACCCCCCAATATGTTGATCTATCACTCTGCCCTCACCTGGCCCTTTTTAATAATATATTTTTTTTGACTCAGAAACTTAAAAATTAATGAGTTTATTGCTAATTTTGTACAGATGCAACAGAAAATTCAAGAACATGGAAGTACAGTTTACTTCACTCATACAGAAAATAGCCAAAATTCAGCCTACTAGTTGAGTATAACTAAAATCTTAGAAAACATTTTTGTTTAAAACTTTGGAAATTCATATTCTGATTGACAAATATATAAAACTGTTTATTTTAGGGTCCGAAGAAATGGCGCAGAAATAGGGCTGACCCAGGACAGACCGCGGTTCAATCCTCCACCTTCTCATTTGGTCCTCTAAGCCAGGAGCGATTTCTGAGTGCATAACCAGGAGTAACCCCTGAGCATCACGGTGTGTCCCAAAATAAATAAAAAGAAAATAACCTGTTTATTTTATAATATAATGATATTTGAAATATTAAAATGGTATTTGAAATATCTTATTTTTCAAAATAAACATTGTGTTCTAAAGTATTTATAAATAATTTATCATTTTAAAGCAGTTTTTGTAACAGTTTTAGGTCTTTAATGGGAAATAGAAACCACTTTAACAACAATAGCACATTTGAATCAAAGTCCTTATTCGTAAAAAGCCTTATGATTAGTGTGTAGTGTATATAATTATAAGGTGAATTGCTAAATCAAAACACATCCCAATCACCCTTTTAATGGGTAATGCATTTCCTAAGAAGGCAAATTTTCTGCTAACAATATTGAACCAAAAGCATCAAAATTCAAAGACAGGTCTATAAAATGTGAAATTTCATCAGCGAAGTGCACTGTGCACTGCAATGTGTAGATTAATGGGCATCCTGTCAAGTATTTTAATGTATGCCTTAATCGTTGAAACACATGTGATGATTAGTAAAGTATTTGGCCTGAGCAGTAAGAGATATAAAATAAATTAAAGTCATGACATCTTCTGAATTAATAAAGCATTTGGTTAGACTGTATTGATAAATCACAAACACATATTCAAAACCCATAGCAGAATAAATTTCCCCCAGGCATGCTAAGAACTTCAATGGACTCTTTCTTTCAATAACATTTTCCTAAAAGAGAATCTTTGTGAAAGTAACAACATTAGTATCACTAAGAACTTAAAAATAAGAAATCTCAGTGGTCTAAACTTTGAATATAAACCAATATGTATAATAGACATGTATGTATAATATGTATATGTATAATAGACATCATTCATAATTCTTTGGATATCTGAATCTTTGGAGAAGTGTAACAAAGATTCATTTGGTATTTCTCTAGATATTCCAATAGCTTCACCAAAAGGAAATAATATTAAGATTATTAATAGTTAGAAAATTTAGGAAAGAAAGACAAATTGACAGTGTAGACAAATAGTATGTGCTTCAATGCAAATTAATAATAAAATAAATATTCTTGATAATATTGATGAGAACATTTGGACAAAAAGAAAAAATATTTGCCAGGGACAATATTTTACAATGGTTATAGAAATAAACAAACTAAAATAAAAAGTCATTGATATCTGAATAAGTGTTATGAAATAGAAGCTAGAAAATGAGTTAAGATATGGAAAAAAAGTTTTCATAAGTTAAAAAGAGAGGGGCCGGAGAGATAGCATGAAGGTAAGGCATTTGCCTTTCATGCACAAGGTCATTGGTTCAAATCCTGGCATCCCATATGGTTCCCCTGCCAGGAGTGATTTCTGAGCATGGAGCCAGGAGTAACCCCTGAGCACTGCTGGGTGTGACCCAAAAACCAAAAAAAAAAAAGTTAAAAGATATATTTAAGTATTAATAAAGAGATTATTAAAGAGATATTTAAGTATTAATAGTGTGGCAATATGTGACACAGCAGAGGTTTAAAAATCACACTTTTTCTTAACAAATTTTCTGATTTTAATATTCATATTGAACCCATTAGAGTCCAAGAAAATATATAATTTGATAAAAATATGTGAGTAAAATGTTTTTTATCTTTTTTTCTTTATTTAAACATCTTGATTACAAATATAATTGTGATTAGGTTTCAGTCATGTAAAGAACACCCCCTTCACCTGTGCAACATTCCCAACACCAATGTTCCAAATCTCCCTCCATTCCACCCCAGCCCACCTGTACTCTAGACAGGTTTTCCAGTTCCCTCATTCATTAACATGGTCATGATAGTTCTCAGTGTAGTTATTTCTATAACTGCACTCACCACTCTTTATGGTGAGCTTCATGAAGTGAGCTGGAAGTTCCAGCCCTCCTCTCATTGTCTCTAAAAATTGTTGTAAAAATGACTTTTATCTTAAAACCCATAGATGAGTGAGACTATTCTGTGTTTCTCTCTCCCCCTCTGACTTATTTCCCTCAGCGTGATAGACTCCATGTACATCCATGTATAGGAAAATTTCATGACTTCATCTCTCCTCAAAGCTGCATAATATTCCATTGTGTATATGTACCAAAGTTTCTTTAGCTATTTGTCTGTTGAATGGCATCTTGGTTGTTTCCAGAGCTTGGCTATTGTGAATAGTGCTGCAATAAATATAGGTGTGAGGAAGGGGGTTTTGTATTGTATTCTTGTGTTCCTAGGGTATATCCCTAGGAGTGGAATAGCTGGGTCAAATGGGCGCTCAATTTCCAGTTTTTGGAGGAATCTCCATATTGCTTTCCAAGGAGGTTGGACTAGACAGCAATCCCACCAGCGGATGAGTTCCTTTCTCTCCACATCTCTTCCAGCACTGATTGTTCTTATTCTTTGTGATGTGTGCCTATCTCTGTGGTGTGAGATGGTATCTCATCGTTGTTTTGATTTGCATCTCCCTGATGATCAGTGATGAGGAGCATTTTGTATTTCTTTTTTTATCGAAGTATCTGTTCATTTCTTCCCATTTTTTGATGGGATTGGATGTTTTTTTTCTTGTAAAATTCTGTCAGTGCCCTGTATATTTTGGATATTAGACCCTTATCTGATGGGTTTTTGGTGAATAGTTTCTTCCACACGGTGGGTGTCTCTTGTATCCCGGGCACTATTTCTTTTGAGGTGCAGAAGCTTCTCAGCTTAATGTATTCCCATCTGTTTATCTCTGCTTCCACTTGTTTGGAAAGTACAGTTTCCTCCTTGAAGATGCCTTTAGACTCAATGTCACGGAGTGTTTTACCTACATGGTATCAGGTCTGATAGCAAGGTCTTTAATCCATTTGGATTTTACCTTCATACATGATGTTAACTGGGGTCTATGTTCGCTTTTTTGCAAGTACCTAACCAGTTCTGCCAGCACCACTTGTTGAAGAGGTTTTCCCTGCTCCACTTAGGATTTCTTGCTCCTTTGTCAAAGATTAGAGGATTGTATGTCTGTGGAACATTGTCTGAGAACTCAAGCCTATTCCACTGATCCGAGGGTTTGTCTTTATTCTAATACCATGCTGTTTTGATAGTTATTGCTTTGTAGTACAGTTTAAAGTTGGGGAAAGTAATGCCTCCATTTTTCTTTTCCCTAGGAGTGCTTTAGCTATCCGAGGGTGTTTATTGTTCCAGATGAGCTTCGTATGTGTTTGATCCATTTCTTTGAAGAATGTCAAGGGTATCTTTGGAGGGATCGCATTAAATCTGTACAATGCTTTGGGGAATATTGCCATTTAAATTATGTTAATCCTGCCAATCCATAAGCAGGGTATGTGTTTCCATTTCAGTGTTCCTCTCTTATTTCTTAAAGTAGGGCTTTATAGTTTTCTTTGTATAGGTCCTTCACGTCTCTGGTCAAGTTGACTCCAAGATATTTGAGTTTGTGTGGCACTAAGGTGAATGGGATTGCCTTCTTGACGTCCACCTCTTCCCTATCATTATTGGTGTATAAAAAGGCCATTGATTTCTGTGTGTTAATTTTGTAGCCTGCCACCTTGCTATATGAATTTATTGTTTCTAGAAGCTTTTTGGTAAAGTCTTTAGGGTTTTCTAAGTATAGTAACATGTCATCTGCAAACAGTGAGAACTTGGCTTCTTTCTTTCCTATCTGGATTCCCTTGATATCTTTTTCTTGCTTGATCACTATAGCAAGAACTTCCAGTACTATGTTGAAGAGGAGTAGTGAGAGTGGACAGTCTTGTCTTATACCAGAATTTAGAAAAAAGGCTTTTAGTTTTTCTTTATTGAGCATAATATTTACCATTGGCTTGTGGTAGATGGCTTCAACTAGATTGAGTTTTTTTTATTGTCAAGAATGGGTGTTGGACCTTATCAAATGATTTCTCTGCATCTATTAATATGATCATGTGATTTTTATTTTTCTTGATGTTGTGTATGATGTTTATAGATTTATGGATGTTAAACCATCCTTGCATTCTTGGGATGAAACCTACTTGGTCATAGTGTATGATCTTCTTGATAATGCATTGGATCCTATTTGCCAGGATTTTGTTGAAGATCTTTGCATCAGTATTCATCAGGGATATTTGTCTTTAATTTTCTTTTTTGGCAGCATTTCTGTCTGTTTTTGGTATCAAGGCGATATTGCCTTCATAAAAGCTGTTTGGGAGTGTTCCCGTTTTTTCGATTTCATGGAAGAGCCTGGATAGGATTGGTAGTAGCTCCTCTTGAAAGGTTTGAAAGAATTCATTTCTAAATTCATTTGAACCTGGGGTTTTCTTTTTGCGCAGATGTTTGATTACAGTTTCAATTTCCTCAATAGTGATAGGTTGTTTATATATGCTACATCCTCCTTACTTAACTGTGGAAGGTTATAAGTGTCCAAGAATTTATCTATTTCTTCTAAGTTCTCATGTTTAGTAGCATAAAGTTTCTCAAAGTAGTCTCTAATTACCCTTGGATCGAGTAAAAATGTTTTAATCAAAAGAATAGTAGGCAAAGAAAAATACGTTTGACGTGCTTATATTTTATATCTAAATATCTGTATCTCAAAACATGGCATAAGTGTATAATAATCAATTTCTATAGAAAATATAGATATTTAATCATAAGCAGCCTATTATTTAAAAATATGCTTCTACATAATTAAGCATATGTGCAGATTGTACACTAATCCATTCTGATAAAACTTAAACCAAACCAGATATCTCAAGCTATAAAATTAAAATAAATACATAAAATAAAAATAAAAATTATAATCACAATTTATAGATTATCTTCACAACAAGAATGACAGAATATATGATTTAATCAGAAAAATTATTTTAAAATATACTTAAATATTTCTAATATTTATTAGAAAATATTTTAGAGATCTTGTTAGTAATATACATTTATTAGAAAAAGTGTAAACCACAGATTTTAAAGAGAAATGAAGGAAATACACATTTTAAGAACAATTTATCTTTTGTTAAAGAAAATGTATAAACTATTATGTTGTTTGAAGGAACCAAACATAATTTTATATAGATAGATAACAAGATAAATAACAGTTGTATGTTTATGATGAAAAATGCAAACACTAGCCAAATTGAAAAGCATGATGAACTGCCATAAAAATAATGTAGCTCACTATTCAGTGAAACTAAGAGAAGGGAGGTTCATGAGGAAGATAAATCAACATTGAATTGTCGAAAATTGGAAAATTGGAAAAGAACATTATGGCATTGAAGTAAAACAATTACATTTTATATTAGAAATTACCAAAGGGCATGAAAAACAAACAGATATTTTGCAGTAGAAATGGAAACTGCAAAATATAAGAACACATAGATATTAGAAGAAAATATAAAAAGATACATTCTATCAGTACATTTTTTTAAATAAAATTAACATAAGGAATTCACAGCCAGAGCATTGCAAGCACACAGGGAAATCATCACTGTTAGGACAGGATAGTAAGAAGGGTAATGCAGGATAATGAGAGAATGTAAGCCTGAAGAGCAAAAAACATGTAGGAAAGGAGTTGAACTAAAAAGACAAACAGTGATTAACAGATCGTTGGAGATAAAGTATATACAAATTTAAGTGCTAAAGTAATTCAGGGGAATCCAGTCATTGTGAGAAACATAGTTTTTGATTTACTTTTATTATAATTTTAAGATTTTCAGCAAGATATCAATCAGGTTTCCATAAAAAAACTATTAGAGAAAAATTTTGTTGATTACCAGGTGTGAGAAATCAAACAGTATCTGATCTCGTACCACAATGGAATCTTCATTTTTTTTCTTTTTAGTTTTTGGGTCACACCCTGCTCAGGGTTACTCCTGGCTCTGTAATAAGAAATTGCTGCTGGTGGACACAGGGACCATATGGGATGCCGGGATTCAAACCACCGTTCATCTTGGATCAGCTATTTGAAAAGCAAACACTCTATTACTGTGATATCTCTCCGGCCCCAACAGTGAAATTAATTAAACATCTATGACAGAAAAAGAACTAGAAAATCCAATAATAAATAGAAATTAAACAGTAAAATTGAATAACATACATGTAAAATATGACAAAACAAAAAAATCTAAATTATTTTGAAGTTCAAGAGGAGATTCACATGACTGGAGTGTATAAAACTTGATGTAAACACCCTGGGTTCTATCAATTAAACTACATTAATCCCAATGTATAACCAGGAGTAGTCAAAATAGTAATAAATTTTAAATTATATTAATTTATATCATATATAAATATACATAAAGGACGGTGATTTTGTTCAATGAATAGTTTAGTGGTATGTTTGCTTTGCATATGTGATTATGAAATAATATATGATATATATCTATCAAAAAATTATTTTTGTTTTTTAGGTCACACTCAGCAGCCCTCAGAGGTTACTCCTGGCTCCATGCTCAGAAATCGCCCCTGGCAGGCACAGGGACCATATGGGATGCCAGGATTTGAACCAATGACCTTCTGCATGAAAGGCAAGTGCCTTACTTCCATGCTATCTTTCTGGCTCCAATCTATCAAAAATTTTAAGTTTCTATTTGCCATTGAGAAATACTATGAATTATTTAAACTAGAATTATTTAACAGTATTTTGGTTTAACCTATAATGTTTTGAGATATTATTATTATATTTGCTTTCTTATTTATAATGAATTTTTTTGCCCAAACTGTGTTCTGAGTATGGCATAATCGACTATCCCCTATAAAAGTAGAACGTTGTGAGAAAAATATATTTTATAGAGAATTAAAAGCTGTCTGGAAAATTAATGCTAAAATTCCTAAATGCTAAAGGCATAACTAGGTTGAAGTAGAAGCAAGAGAAGCATTAAATACATACACATATATGTATATAGACATTATACATAAATACATACATATATAGATAATATATAAAATATCATCTATACTAATATATGAATGTCGTTTAAAAATTTGTGGAGAAAAGAATTTATTATTAAATTATGCATCAATAAGATATGATGACATTTAAATTTCAAACACATCAGAGTCCCAAAGAATGTTTACAAATGATTGATTAGACTAGATATAGATATATATAGATATATAGATGATTGATAGACATACATACAGACAGAGATAGATAGGTAAATATTGTATATGGCAAAAATTCATTATATTTCATAAAGAAAAGATAATATTTACAAAATAGTGTAGATTTTTTATTCTATGGCCCATCTTTCACAAAAATAATATCCTATCTGATAAAATATCTCAGTGTGAGGAATGAATTAACATATTTAGAAGATTGTCCTAATACTACTTGTTATTCCAATACCATGCTGTTTAAATGACTATTGCTTTTTAATACATTTTTTGGGGGTTGGGTCATATCCGGCAGTGCTCAGGGGTCACTCCTAGCTCCAAGCTTAAAATTTGCTTCTGGCAGGCTCAGGGGACCATATGGGATGCTGGGATTCGAACCACCTACCTTCTGCATGAAAGGCAAATGCCTTATCTCCATGCTATCTCTCCAGCCAATTTTTAATTGAAACAATTGTGATCTAAGAGTTTTTCATGGTTGAATTTCAAATATACAATAAGTCAGAGGCCTTGCTACCACCATCACCATTATCAGCCTTCCAAAATGAATACATAAGGCATCCTTTGACCCCTGGGCTCTGAGTTTTAATTTTAAGTTTAAATGCTTCTTTAAGTTTAGATTCTTTAATTCTATTGATGTTGACATTGTTGGGCTTTTTCTTTGGTTTGTTTTTGGTCACACCCAGCAGCACTCAGAGAATAAACCTGGTTCTGGGCTTAGAAGGCATTCCTGGCAGTCTGGGAGAATATATGTGATGTCTGCAATCAAATTGGAGTCTTTCCGAGGTTGGCTGTGTGCAAGGCAAACACCCTACCACTGTGCTATCACTCTGTCTTGGGTATTTCGTTCTGTCTAAATTGAGGAAAGTGATGCCTCCCATCTTCCTTCTTCTAAGTTTTGCTTATTATTTATTCTAAGTGTTGTTTATTATTCAAATGTGTTTCAGGGGAGTGTGATCCACAACCTTGAAGAATGTTATGGATGTACTTAGATGAATGCAAAATTGGTAGAATGCTTTGGGGAGTATTGCCATTTAATGATGTTAATCTTCCCAATCCATGAACAGGGTATGTGTCTCCATTTCTTTCAGTCATCTTTTATTTCTTGAAGCAGTGTTTTATAGTTTCTTTTTGTACATGTCCTTCACTTCTTTAGTTAAGTTGACTCCAAGATATTTGAGTTTCTGTGGCACTGATGTAAATGGGATTGATTTTTAACGTCTGTTTCCTCTCTATCATTATTTGCATATAAAAAGGTCATTGATATGTGCATGTTAATTTTGTAGCCTGACACTTTGCTATATGAATTTATTGTTTCTAAAGTTTTTTGGTAGAGTTTTTAGAATTTTCTAAGTATAGTAGCATGTCACCTGCAAATAGTGAGAGCTTGATTTCTTACTTTCTTGTCTGTATGCCCTTGATTATTTTTCTTGCTTAATTGCTATGGCAAGTACTTCTAGAACTATGTTGAATAGGAGTGGTGCAGGGGACAGCTTTGCCTTGAACCAGATCAGAGGGGGAATGTTTCAGTTTTTCTCATTGAATATAATATTTGCCATGGACTTGTGGTAAATAGCCTTGACTATATTGAGAAAAGTTCTTTCCAATCGCATCTTGTTGTGAGTTTTTATAATGATTGGGTATTGGACCTGATCAAATGATTTCTTGTAACCCCACCCTGGATTTACATGTAACTTCACCTGCAAGACATGGGGGGTGCGGTTACAATTTCTCTGCATCTAATAATATAATCATATTTTTTCTTTGTTTATAATGGCGTATTATGTGATTGATTTGTATATGTTAAACTATCCTTGCATATTGTAATAAAACCTATTTGGCCATGGTGTATAACCTTATTGATGAAGTATTGGATCCTATTTGCTAGGATTATGTTGAGGATTTTTGTATCTGAATTTATTAGAGATATTGGTCTGTTGGCTTTTATTGTTTTTTTGTTTTGTTGTTTTTCAGAATCTCTTTCTGGTTTTTATATCAGGGTGATGTTACCTTCATGTTAACTATTTGGAAGTATTTTTGTTTTTCAATTTTCTGAAAAAGCATGAAAATGATTGATAGTAGATCCTCTTGAAAGTTTTGAAAGAATTTATGAGTGAAAATATCTGGGCCTAGGCTTTGTTTCAGGGAAGATTTTGATTACCATTTTAATTTCTTCAATAGTGATTGGTTTGTATACATATGCTAGATCATCCTGGTTCAATGATGAAATGATAAGTCACCAAGAATTTATTCACTTCTTTCAGGTTCTTATGTTTTGTGGCATTTATTTTCTCAAATTACTTTCTGATTACCCTTTGAATCTCTGTAGCCTCTGTAGTGATATTCCCCTTTTCATTTCTCGTCTGGTTTATTAAGTTTCTCTTTCTCCCTTTGTGAGTTTTGCTAGTGGTTTTTCTATCTTGAGGCTACTGGTCAGCTACAGGCAAAAAAAATTAACTCAAACCTCCTTCTAACACCATACACAAAAGTCAAATCCAAATGGATTAAAGTCATTGACATCAGACCCAGAACCATAAGGTATAATGAAGAACACTTAAGTAAAACTTTGCATGACATTACAACTAAAGGCATCTTCAAGAGAAAACACCATTGTCCAAGCAAGTGGAAGCAGAGATATAAATGGGATTCATTAAACTGAGAAGCTTCTCTAATTCAAAGAAATATTGACAAGAATACAAAAGCAAAACATGGAATGGGAGAAACTATTCACCAAATACTCATCAAAGAAGGAGCTAATATCTAAGATATACAAGGTGCTGGGTGAACTAAAAAAATACATCTAGCCCCACCAAAATTGGGGAGAAAAAATAAACTGAAACTTTCTCAAAGAAGAAATAAAAATGGCCAAAATGTACATGAAAAAGTATTCCATATCACTAAGCATCAGGGAGATGCAAATCAAAACAACAATGTGATACCATCTTGTGTCACAGAGTCTGGCACACATTACAAAGAACAAGAACAATCAGTTCTGTTGGAATGTGGGGAGAAAGAACTCTCATTCAGTGCTAGTGGGAATGCAACATAGTCCAGGTTTAGAAAAACAATATGGAAATTCTTTAAATAAAATTGAAATTGAGTTCCCATATAATCCATTTATACCATTCCTAGGTATATACCATAGGAATATATAGTAAAAAGGACCTCAGCACACCTATGTTTATTTCAACTATATTTACATTAGCTAGAATCTAGAAATAACACAGATGTTCTTCAACACATAAATGGCTAAAGAAACAGTGGTATATATACACAATGGAATACTAAGCACCTGTCAGGAAGAATGTAGTCATAAATTTTTCTTATACATGGATTGACATGACAACTACTATGCTGAGTAAATTAAGTCAGAGAGAGATATAGACACATAATAGTCTCACTAATGTCTGAGATTTAAGAAAAATATAAAAGAGCCAGAGAGATAGCACAGCAGTAGGGCATTTGCCTTTCATGTGGCAGAGCTGGGATGGACCCAGGTTCGATTCCCAGCAGTCCATGTGGTTCCCCTAGCGTGCCAGGAGTGATTTCTGAGTGAGGGCCAAGAGTAACCCCTGAGTGTCTCAGGGTGTGCCCCCCCAAAGAAACAACAACAAAAAAGCAAAATATATGACAATATAGTAATAATAAGTACAGACAATATAGATGAGGTTTGGAAGGACCAGACCATGATATGAAGCTTAGTACAAAGATTGGCGAGTGCAGTTAGAGAAACAACTCTACCAACAACTATCATGACCATAGCAGTGAGTGAAAGAAATATAAAAGTTGTCTTAAAGAGAGGTAGGACGTGGGAGAGGAGGGAAAAGTGGAGCATTGATGGTGGGGGTGTATTTCTTTATGACTGAAACCCAACTTCAAACATTTTTGTAATCATGGTGCTTAAATAAATACATTAATAACATCAAAACGAAATTAAAGGCCTAATATGATAAAATAGTTTTATTTGTATTATTAATTGCAAACAAATGATTGTAATTTAAGTGTGGCATCATGAAGAGGCAGTAATGTGATTATCTAATATTATTATCTAATTTAAGTAAAAATAAAAATAACTTGAAATATATTGAATAAAAGAATTTGTATATTTTCTGTTAATTTATTTTTCTTCCTTTTCTTCTCCCTTTTTTCCTCCCTCTTTTTTCTCCCTCCCACCCTTCCTTCCATCCTTCCTTCCTTCCTTCCATCCTTCCTTCCTCCCTTCCTTCCTTCCTTCCATCCTTTCTTCCTTCCTTCCTTCCTTCCTTCCTTCCTTCCTTCCTTCCTTCCTTCCTTCCTTCCTTCTTTCCTTTTTTCTCACACCTTCTTTCTTCTTTCTTTCATCCTTCCTTCCTTTCCATTCTTTCTCTATCTCTTCCTCCTTCCCTTCCTTCCTCCCTCCCTCCTTCCCTCCCTCCTTTTCTTACTTTCCTTCATCCTCCCTTCCTTCCTCCCTCCCCTCCTTCCTCCTTCCCTCCTTTCCTTCCCTTACTTCCTCCCTCCTTTTCTTCCTTTTTCCTTCCTCCCTCCCTTCCTTAACTTCCTTCCTCCCTCCCTTTTTCCTTCCTTGCTTAACTTCCTCCCTCCCTCCCTCCATTTCTTCCTTCTTTCCTTTTCTTCCTTCTTTCCTTTTCTTCCTTCCTCCCTTTCCTCCCTCCCTCCCTCCCTTTCTTCCTTCCTTCCTTCCTTTCTTCCTTTTCTTTCTTCCTCCCTTCCTTTCCCTTCCTCCCTCCTTCCCTTCCTCTCTCCCTTTATTTCTCCCTCCCCCTCTCTTCCTTTCTTCCTTCATCATTACTGTTTATGATGTTTTTAATGATCAATTTGGAACTCATTCCAAGTCTGTGCAGAAACTCTCTATTATTCATATATATTAATATATGTCTGATTTAAATGTATACTTCATTGACAAAGCTAATAATGACAAATAGAAGTTAACCAGAATATTGGTTCTTATCAGAATTTTTATTGTTTCATTTTAATTTTATAGAGTTATGTGCTAAGTTGTGAACACCAAAAACAAAGTGATCATCACTCTTCATCATGATTCTAATGTTAACTCTGGCCCGTTCTTTATTTCAATACAATCTTCTTCCAATTTATTTGTTAATAAATATCCAATTAATCATAAAATAAAATATTCAGAAGAAAATGTACTAAGGATGGATCTTTAATAGTGTGGCTTAGAAAAACTTCTTTACAAGATGCAACAAACACAATGTTCTAATAAATTCAAACTTAAGTTAGATTTAACAAGATGATTCTCAGCTTTAATGTCCCATTCTTATTAAGATACTGTCACCCTGGAAAGCAACACTTGATTGTAGAAATATGAAATTTCCAAATGTTCTCTGAACTTCTAAGAAATTTATAACGAAGTACAATATGACCTAAGAGATTCTAGGAATGGATAAGATAGAGAAAATTTGAACTATAGGGAAAAGCATAGCACCATGTTGTATTGGATTACCTATTTGAACTGACAGCTCTGGACATTTCATTACAAGATTTCTCCAAGACAGAGTGGCAATTTGCTGTTTCATATTTTCTTCTTTGGTCTTCCTTTTTCCCCTAGGTAAGATGGTAAGATCGTATCATTCAGTTTCTCCTTTCCAATTTAGCAATGCAAGGAAGGAGTGTGTGTGTGTGTGTGTGTGTGTGTGTGTGTGTGTGTGTGTGTGTGATGAAACAACTGGCATAACTAAAGAGTTAATGCTTTGTTAAACCTTATTGAGAAAATTTAATAAGTTTCAATAGTATCCATATATAAACATCAATATTCAAAACAATTATGCATACTTGTAATAAATCCATATTTTCTTCATAACAAACTCTATTATCTAATAAAATTGTCTCAGTTTATAAAACAAAATATAGGTTTAGGTAGAGCGGATGTTTTTCCTTAAAAAGATTAATTTATTTCTATTTCATAGCAATTTCTACCACTCATTTGAACTTTCTACTTTATTCTTGCATACCATTTAAATTGAGATGTTGAGAAGGTCTATTTGCTCTGAACTGTTTTTCCAGCTATAAAAATAGCTACAGACATGCATATATTTATTACTGAAATGCAGAGAAATTTTGAGCAAGGATTAAAAATTTTCCTTAATAATCACATAGTTAAAAAATAAAATCCTGGGGCCCGGAGAAATAGCACAGCGGCGTTTGCCTTGCAAGCAGCCCATCCAGGACCAAAGGTGGTTGGTTTGAATCCCGGTGTCCCATATGGTCCCCCGTGCCTGCCAGGAGCTATTTCTGAGCAGACAGCCAGGAGTAACCCCTGAGCACCGCCAGGTGTGGCCCAAAAAGCAAAAATAATAAATAAATAAATAAATAAATAAATAAATAAATAAATAAATAAATAAATAAAAATAAAATCCTAGGTCTTTCTCCTTTAGATTTGTCACCTACAGAGAGATAACTTAGTTCACTTATTTGTAAAGTAGATATACATTTTTACCTACTATGTTGAACTGTAAGGATTAACTAATCAATGCATTGGAATCATACTTGCTATAGAGTAACACTTAATCATTGCTAGTTCTTTCTAAAAAATGATGGTCATTTATTTGAATAATGTTAAAAGTGAAACATTCACATTCTGTTTATTCTAAACTTATATTATAACTCATTATACAATATCATTGGAAACATTGTCTTGTACACATTAAAGGGTTTTTATAATTTGTTTATAATTCTTTTAATTATTATCTATGCATCATCTCTTTTAACAGAATTTAGAATTTTTAAGAGTCAATAAACATTTCAATTTTTTTCTAGTGATAATAATAATGATTTATACATTAGATATTCACCAAATGAAAGAAGAGCGGGGCAGAGAATAAAGGTCAGGGTCTTAAGTGTTAAGAGCTGAGAAATAATTTTACTCACCCTTATGACAATTTAAAATGGCTCCTTAGAGTTCTAGACTTTTACATCTTTCTAGTGGTGAAAAAAATAGCTTTAAAAGGAATTTCTTTGTTCTGGGAAATCTACATAACAATATTTCACTAGATACATTACCATGAATAAATATTTGTTAATTGTCTTTTATTAATGAGCTGCATTTTTATGATCAACTACATCACAGTGCAAGCACTGCTAAACAAAATAAAAATATACCCATTATACTTTCCCAAGACAAAGGGCACAAAGAAGTAATAATTATTAATTTATGGGAAGGAACACTAAAATATTACAAATGTGTAATTATCAATTATATATTAGATATTTATCTTACCACAAATGGAAGAAAAATAGCAAGCATACTGGAAGACTAAAAGATGGTGATAATGTGATGATTAAGACTGAGTCTTAGGAGTCTAGAATACAGGAGAGAAAAGAAAATGGTCATCTGTTAATAGCTCATTGGTACCTGAATCCAGCAGAATAGTTGAGTCACTAAGACCTATGCCCTTAGTGTCTTTTGTGTAAAAGTTTGAGATTCATTCTGTCCTGCCACTGATGCAGAATGTCTGAAATGAGTTTGCTTCACTGCTCAACCTCAAAACTTTTCTTTCATACAATTACATATAAATACTTAATACATTCTGAAAACCTGCCCTAACCCTTTAAATTAAAGTCATACTTTTCTGGAATCATTGCAACACTGTTAATCTCGGAGAAAATTGCAAGAAAGGGTTTCATGTTCCTTTCTGGACAACTTTGAGCCACTTGATAATGTGTTCTGTCTCAATTAAATCCAGTTAATGCTAAGCTTTGTATTCTTGCAAGCTCTCAATTTTTTAAAAATACCTTTGGGAGCATCTTGTCAGTGATGTGCAAATTATAAGGGAGAAAAATTTCATATACTCACACAATTTAGAGATATAGGACCTTGACAGTCAGATTTCAAATATATCTCCAAGGGTAGGAGTTTGGGATAATAACTTCTGGGGCTGTTTATCAAATAGGTGCTGGGAAACAAATATTATGCAATTTTGGCTTTTACTTTCTGTCATATAACCTTTAATTCTAGTTAGTCTAAATATGATAATGTTGTCTTTTGTGGGGTGTGAGCAATGAGGAGTACTA
Source organism: Suncus etruscus (assembly GCF_024139225.1). Taxonomy (NCBI): domain Eukaryota; kingdom Metazoa; phylum Chordata; class Mammalia; order Eulipotyphla; family Soricidae; genus Suncus; species Suncus etruscus. The sequence continues at coordinate 69,217,145 of NC_064852.1, read as the reverse complement.
AGAGATTACTTTCAGGTTTATATATGAGGAACAGAGTGGTCACTGCAAGAACATCCCACTGATTTGTTCTGGGCTCAATACAGTTTCTAAGTGTTTTCTAATCATAAACATTTGTAGCAAGATCTTTCCAAAGCAATACATGTCTGTACTTCTTTTCTCTTTATTGATATTTTGTTTTTCCAGATGTATTTTAGTGTATAAAAATAAAATTTTATGTGCTAAATATTTGGAGTTAATAATAATTATTTAAAATTTTATCTAACCAATCAATACTTAATAGAAAATATAATTTCTACTGAAGTAATTTAAAAGGTTCTGTAAAGACCACCAAGATATTCCAGCTATTGAGTACAAAGAAGTGAACAGATTCCCTATTAACATATATACTAGATTACAAAATTCTTAAAAATAATACATTTTCCAAAATTTAAATGATTAGTTAATATATGTAAATAAACATGGTAATATAAAATAGAAATAGCATCTGAAAAAATAAAATGTTTTTATAATAATTTGGTTGAAAATTTTAAAAATAATTTTTATTGAGGCCAATGTGAATTGCAAGTCTTTCACAGTTATATTTAAGGTCATAGTGACAGTGTTGACCTCCCTCTCACCTGTTCCCAGCATGCATCACATAGCTCCACCCTTACCACCTTGGACTGCTAGTGTAACAGGTCCCTTTTGTGTATAGCTTGTTGTAGTTTGGGCCTCTTGATTCTACTGTCATCAACTTTGAGTTAGGTATTCAGGTTAGATCATTTTTATTTCCACTCAATGTTCATGAGACTGCTTGTCCCTAGTCTCAACCACTTTTTTCCTCCCTCAGTTTATGAGACAGATATGGGATGAATGCTGGGAACAAGGGTGGAGGGAGGACAACATTGGTGGTAGGAATTCCCCTGATTCAATGTCACTATGTACCTAAAATACTACTGTGAATGATTTGTAATCCACTTTGGTCAAAATAAAAATTATTAAAAAAATAATTCTCATTTTCAAAAAAAAAAGATGATTCATGTTCTATGGTTCTGTTGAATAAAAACAGCAAACAAACAAATAAACAAACAAGAAAGCAGGAAGGAGCCCCTATATAGAAGGTATAAATATAAATTTAAAATAAAAAGGGGACAGAGCGGTGGTACAGGTGGTAGGGCATTTGCCTTGCAAGTGACTAACCTAGGACAGAAAATGGTTCTATCTCCCAGAGTTCCATATGATTTCCCAAGCCAGGGATGATTTCTGAGTGCATAGCCAGTAGTAACCCCAGAACATCATCGGGTGTGGCCTCCCCCCCCAAAAAAAAAGAAAAAGAAAACAAAACAAAAAAGAAATGGGGATGATGTGATAAGACTTTTTTTTTTTGCATAGGTACAGTAAGTATTGGGGAAATTAGAAAGAAAATTCCCTTGGCTTAAGAGATAGAAGGTGTATTCACTATTGAAGCATACTCTCATAAGATCAACTATAGGCTCTGGACATGTTCATTATCAAACCCCAAGGTCTTTTTTTATGGTGCCAGGAAATATCCTGCTCAGTTGTGGTTGTCAAATTCAGTCCTCTGTAATTGGAGTTCTTGGTATTTGCAAAGATTCTAGGAAGAAGTCTAGGATAGAGTCTTTCTTTATGGTTCCAAAAGTTTGCTTAGTCACAATTGTTGTAGTCAGTCTTCTCTAATTAGTGGTATTTGCACAGACCAAAGGGCAGAGTGTCTTCTAATTTTATTTCACCGTTAGGTAATGAGGTAGGACAACCTGCCCTTAGATAAAGTTGTTGTTGTTTTCGTGTCATCAGGATGTTGTGTGAACCTAAAATGGCACAAGTTGGTGCCAGAGGGGTATTAGGAACTCCCCTGTAGGTTTAGTTATGTAAACCTGGTCATATAGACTATGGTGAGTAGGATATAAAAACTCAGCTATTGCACAATAAATGTTCTATTGACTACTGTTGTAGATCAATTTATTGACTCTTAGTCTGTAAACTACTTCAGGCTGCTGATCATTAGTCACAGTTGCCCTCATCAAAATCAGCTCTGATTTCACATAAATAATTAAATATGTATATAAAATGGCCAAATACATTAATATCCAAACTAAAAACCCATAACCCATCCATAAACAAACTCAGAAATAGATTGTACAGTTGTAAACCATCAATGTTTTAGGCACAATATCATTATCTAATAAAATTTATATAGCCTCTTACCATAAGTTTTCACTATATATTCTCTGAGGTTCACAATTCATTTAATGTTTAAAATAATAGAGATCATAGAAATATGGATACTTTACTGAAAGCATTTCACTATATGCCTATCTGAAAAGTATTATTGTATACTTATTTATCTTTTTTCTCTCACTCCTTACATTTATCACAACTGTGTTAACACAATCATCATCTCTTCCTTGTTACCAGTCCCTGGCATATAAGTTCTTGACCAGTCCTTGGGTATCATAAGTAGATAATTATTATTGATATTGATACATACTTAAGTCTTCACATATTTTATCATTTAAATTTGTGCTTATACAAATTACTGTTTGATGTATTTATATACATTATTATTAAAAAGGAAAATGTACACATTTTACAAAGTTTCAGTAAGGGTACTAAGAAACTATAAATAAAAATCAATAATGAAAATTATTAATTTGCCTCTTCCAATATTTTATGTTTCATTTATAGTGTTCTTTCACATTTGTTGAGCATGTTTTTCCTACTCCTATATTTTGCCTGTCAGAAACGTATTATAATTATCAGATGGTATTATATGTGTGTATATATGTATATATACTTATGTAATCTAAAGTATTTTCCCAGAAAAGTTCTTAGAAATAGTGATTCAATATAACAAAAACGTCTACATAAATTATTACACAAAATCTTTTACATTTCTATACACGATTAATTAAATAGTAAAGAACAAAGTCAAGGAAACATTTAAAATTGTTTACAAACATCAAATAACTTGTCATTAATTTAAAAAATGTAAAACAATTCCATTTTGAAACTTAAAAGTAATTACTGAAAAACTTTAATAAGGACTAAGAAGAATTATCTTTCAATAACCATTCTGTCCACAACATTATACTTAGTGCAGTCCTAATCAAAATTCTAATGACATACTTCAAGGATGTAAAACAAAACTGTGAGTCTGAAATACTTGTGGAATTATAAAGTTTTCTAAATAACCAATTTCAAGAAAAATGATGGAAAGAATTTAATTTCCTAACTTTAAATTATACTATAAAGCAGTAATAATTAAATCATATGGTACTAAAATAAAGATAGACTCAGATTTGTGAAACAGAACTGAAAAGATAGAGATGAACCACCAGAATTTTAGAAAGCTAACCTATGACAATTAAAATGTCTTCTTGAAGTGGATAAAGAATTCATCTTCAACAAATGGTGTTGGAAAAACTGAACATACAAAAAGAAATGTATCACACATTCACAAAAGTTAATTCAAAAGTAAATAGCAAGATTATCTCCAGCACTACAAAAAGTCCCCTTATTACTGTCAAAAGTAATCTTGAGCACATAAGTAAGCTTTGAACATAGCCATATAAGACCCAGAACAAAAACAAGCAAACAAAAAAGTGTCAAAAGTATATCAGAACTGGGGCTGGAGAAATAGCGTGGAGTTAGAGCATTTGCCTTGCATGCTTAAGGATGGTGATTTGAATCCTGGCATCCCATATGGTCCCCAGAGCCTTCCAGGAGCAATTTCTGAGCGTAGAGCCAGGAATAATCCTTGAGCGCTGCTGGGTATGACCCCAAAACCAAAAAAAATAATAATAATAATTATACCAGAACCGATAAAATACATTAAAGAAAACTTAGGCAAAACTCTTCAGGATATGAACCTCAAAAGATTATTCAGTGATATGACTTTAAATTAACAGACAATTAAATTAAAAATGAACAGATTGAACTGCAATAAATTAAAAAGTATTTAGATGGCAACAGAAACTTGCAATGACACCAGACTAACTGGGGAAAATTTTTGCACATAATTTATTAAATAAAAGGTTAATAAAATAAAGATATATTCACAAAGGTAATAAATTCACAGAGTTCAACAACTAAAAAAGCAAATGAGCTTCTAAAAATTAGGAGATGATTTTATAAAATTTAGGAGAAATGGGGGAGGGGAAAATTAGGAGAAATGAAAGATGGATTATCAAAGAAGTAAGACATGGCTAGAAGGCATGTGAAAAGGTATTCATGTCATTTATTACCAGGAAAATTAAAATTGAAAACAAAATAATTGCACACTAATGAAAACAGCTTATATCAAAATGACTGGAAGCAACTAGTGTTGGCAGGGATGCAATAGAAAAGCAACCTGACTACACTCTCAATTGGAATGTCTTCTGGTTCAACCTCTGTGGAAAACAATATGGTAAGTCCACAAAAATGTAAAATATAGCTCTTACATAAACATCATATAGATACTTACTGGCATCTATGCCTAAAACTCAAACATATTAATTTAAAAAGCTAAATGTACAACTATGTTTTCTGAAGAACAGTATAATATCCAGGATATGAAAACAGCTTAAGTGTTCAATGACAGAATATTGAATAAGTTGTTACATAGACACAATAGAATATTAGAAAACTGTAAAAAATAAAATTATGCAGTTTTCTATAATTTGATGGACCGAGAGGACATTTAAAAATAAATAAGAGAAAAAGACAAACATCAGATGTCCTGACTCACTTGTGATACAAAGTGATATGCATAAAATGTAAATACCTGACTTTTGTAAATTAGTGTTTGAGGATGAGGGGTGTGAACGATAAAATGAAATTACTATGTTGCTCATCTCTTTTTTTCTAGACTACATTATTTTACCTTTACCTTCAATTTTAACGTCACATTTCCAAAATAAGATCAACTTAACTCTTTTTTTTTTTTTTTTTTTTTTTGGTTTTTGGGCCACACCCGTTTGACGCTCAGGGGTTATTCCTGGCTATGTGCTCAGAAATCGCCCCTGGCTTGGGGGGACCATATGGGACGCCGGGGGGATCGAACCGCGGTCCTTCCTTGGCTAGCGCTTGCAAGGCAGACACCTTACCTCCAGCGCCACCTACCGGCCCCACAACTTAACTCTTAATGGACCTTCTACAAGTCAAAGTAGAAATACCTCTAATCTATCCTTAGCCAATCCCCAGGACCTCAAATAAATAATAAGGGACCACAAATAGAGTGTTTTCCAATCGTGCTTTGTTTATGCAGAAGAACAAGCCAGGTCTAAGTCATTTGGCAGATGTAAAGTGAAGACGGGGGAAAAAAATTTGTTTCTGAAGCATGCCTTTTTATAGAAATAATTCTACAGAGGTGGTTGAACAAAATGTATAACGACAGACTTAATTTAAAGGGTACCCCTTTGTGTAATTCAAATAAAACCAAATAAGCTGATTATAGCTGCCTAATTTATAGAGACTCAAAGCTGCACATGTTTACACTTGTCTGATCAGGACAGAGATATCAGAGTGAGAACTTCAGTTTTAAGGTTAACTTGCTCTTTCTTCAGCTTGCTAGCTGTATGAAGGACTACCAAGTAGACATATATACTTTTCTAAACATGCTTTTCTAAACATGCTTTCTTAGCCTTACATGCATACTCATTGTAAATAAATTACTTTCATTCTTATAGTATTTTTGGTTTTGTTTTTGATAGTTTTTTTTTGGGGGGGGTAACACCCGGTGACGCTCAGAGGCCACTCCTGGCTATGCACTCAGAAATCACTACTGGCTTCGGGGACCATATGGGACTCTGGGGTATCGAACCACTGTCACTCCTAGGCTAGCGCATGCAAGGCAGATGCCCTACAGCTTGCACCACCGCTCATTCTTATAGTTCTATGTTGCTTTGCTTCTTGTTTCAACTTCTGTATCATTGCAGTATGGAGTGTTTTCCAAAATCTGTCCTCTCAAGGACATAGAAAAGGCATTTTACTCTTCCAGCTCTAATGACCCTATCTCTTTTCAGAGTTTCAGCCTGACAAGTCTGAAATTCACTGAATCAATTCCCGGGCTGGCTCCATTGAAGCAGATGTAGACTGAGATCTCACCCTTTTTGCAAATGGGGTCTACAGTCCTTTGTCAATGAGAAGTTTTAGAAGACTGACCGTCGCCTACTTTCCCCTTAACAAATTTTAAAGTGGTGTAATTCTCTAAGGGAGATATGAGGCAGGCAGGTAGAGGAAAAAAACCGACAAGGCAATGAATTCTTAAAATGTAATAAAGCTTTTATATTGGTCCCAGGAAGGGTTTGAGCTGCACAACAACAATGATCTCTAGTTCCAGAGGTCTGTCTGAGACAATTGCAAGCAATGGGTCTTCTGGAAACATAACGAAAAGATGCTATCTCAGGCCCCATCCTAGGTTCAGTGCAAAGACCATGACCACCAACCACAGAAGATGGATTAAAATGACGCTGAGGGAACAGAACTTCTAGAACCACAAAGAAAGATTTCATCATAAGTTCCAATCCCTGACCTGTGCAGACACCAAGATCTCTAGATACAGAGATCTGATTTTATCACCCAGGACGGAGCAGAAGTCTTCCATACACTACCAAAAGCACTAAGGGGAGAGTAAATTAATCTGAAAGGAGTCTATAGTTAATCCCATGATAATATACTTCAAGGGTGGAGAAACCCTGTATCTCTTAGGTCAAGGAAATTCCTTTCCGATTGACCCCAATATTTACTGTGCCTGTGCAGGAAGGAAGAAAAAAGAAAAAAAAAGGCAAAAAGCACAAAAATAATAATTTATTTATCTAGTTTTTGTCGATTTCTTTGTTTTGGTGTGGTTATTGAAGTTGTTGTCTCCATTTATATATTTTTTTCTTCTTTTCTTTTCTTCCTTTAGGTGCTTTGCATGTTTTTTTTATCTCAAGACCATGTCTTTTAAGTGGTGCTTATCTTTATTGTTGGAGTGTTCACTGGATATTTTATTTGACACTTCTTTTTGTACTGTTGTGGTGTTTCACCTTCTTTTTCCCCATTTTCAGCGTATTTGATTTTTTCCCCAGTGTATTACTTTTCTTTTCTTCAAACAAAACCACATAATTTGAACTATCTAGTCCCACCTCCCAATTAGAGGGGGGGAATAAGGGAGGTACCAAAACCAAATAGGTGTAAGACCACTAAGTAGTAAGCTAGGCACAGAGGGGACCACTTATTCTAGCAGCCCCAGGGGTGAGGGAAGAGGATATGGGAGGTAGGACGGAAACAGAGGTGGAGGGAGGACAATTCGGTGATGGTAATGCCCCTGATTTAATATTACTATGTACCTAAAATATTATTGTCAATGATATGTAAGCCACTATGATTAAGATCAAAATTATATTAAAATGTAATAAAGCTAAGAGACAGGATTGGGAGGAGTTACTTGATCATTGATAAAAAAGTCTCAGTTAGTGACACTGTAGGCCAGGAGAAGATTGGCTAGATCCCCTACTGAGAAAAGTTCTAGCAGCAAAAAGGCACACAAGAAAAATATTTAAAAGACCATCAACTATACCACGGCCACCACCAAAACAACAGGAACCTATGGAGATAGATAGAAAGCTCCATGTGCTTCAGGTTGAGAGAAATTCTGTATAAACCATATTGGAACAAAAGAGAATATGCATATGTTGCCTAGGAACATGGTGTACCACCATGTGTTGCCTACATCTCCCCTCTTGAAATGTCTACTTTTACACTTTCCTGCATTTACCCAAGATATCTGTATCTTTGGAGAAGCCTTCATTCTTCTTTGAGTGAGTTACTCTTTCTTTTCCTTAACTTTTCCCTACCCTTCCTCAGTACTTCCACAGATACTTTTATCTTACAGATAAAAAATTTTTTATGTGAGCAAAGCTACAAAAGATGTAGGTAAACTCCAGGTCTGACTATGTTTTCTTTTCCAGAGCAAGTCTCATCATCCTAAATTTCCATAACTGTGTACAAGGGAGACCAAAATCTGAGAGAAAGAAAACAGCAGATTCCTGGTAGTAATCAGAGGACCATATGGAAAGCCTGGGATGAAAATTGGGACAGCCATATGCAAGGAAATTATCCTTACTGATAATGCTCCATCCCCAGATACCAGTTCTTTTGTTGTTGTTGTTGTTGTTGTTGTTGTTGTTGTTACAGCAAAGAGAAGATATGTATAAGAGAGTATATTGATAATAGGCTATACTTGAGTTTTGAATTTTTGGATCATACCCAGTGATAATCACAGTTAGCTCCTGGCTGTGAGCAACAAAGTCAATCCGAGTGGTGATCATTCTGGATGTTTGTTAGGGTGCATAAATATGGTGTCTCTGGACACTACTGTTGCCAGTGGGATATGTGATACTAAAGAGCAAAATAACAACATTCCCTGAGGTACTTACCAGAAGTGGTAAAGAGAAAGACTATTTTTTCAAGAATGAAATTTATAGTTTACCTTAGTACTCTCCAAGGTTCATCAGGTGAAGTCCCAGGATAAATAGAGGAACTAAGTAGATCAGATATATATTTTTATAGACATCAGATGCACTCAGGTTTTTATCCTCAAGCTGTCAAAATGGAAAGAAAGAGACTGGAGATTCAGAGGTCAACTTCAGAAAAGACTTTGTTTATGAGAAGGGAACTAAGAAAAAAGAACCTTGTTGATTTTATGAGTGTTCCTCTTAAACATGATCCAAAAGAAATGTGGAAACATCTCCCCTTTTATACTTGTTAACAAAATTTGAGAGGTTAGTCTTAAGCATTTTTATTGAATCTATATTAGGTGTGCCAGTAAAATAGGGGCTAGATATTGAGATGATTTTCTTCTGCATCAAGATCATTGGGTCTTCTAAAATACTTTTCTAGCACCATTAGTCTCATCCTTATGACTTTTCCACCTAAGATAATTATGTTCTTTAAGATCATATTCCTAATCTAATCCTCATTCTCCCCTTTCATCCCATCAATATGAGTACATACACTGTACAGACATTATGGCTTAGCACCCTTACAAGGTAGTCATAGAACAAAACCTGGGTTCCAATTGTTTTGCCCAAATTGGGAAATTGTCTCTATCATGCTCTTTCTCTGGGAACTGAGAAACAGGTTGGAGCAAGGAATTGCATTGTATAGCAAAGCAAAGTCACTACTAAATCTTACATAGGCTTTCTAACTCTGTAGTCACCCCTCAGGCTCTGAGTTTAAAATTCTTCGTCTCAATGGTTCTCTAGGAAAGCATTAGTTTTTGAGATGGTCTTTGTGCCTCAAATACCTTTGGGCTGGTTTAGGGTCCTAACAATGTACCTCAACAGTACATTTCCAGGTCCTCCTATTATTTGGTTGTAACACTGAGGATTGATCTAGATTTGGAAATGGGCATGGACATTGCTTTAATTCTTGTACTATCTCTCTGAGTTCCCACCTTATTTTACAGTACTTTGAATTAATATTTTCTGGTTATGGTTCTGTACTTAAGTTAACATACATTTTGAGAATGGAATCTGGGACACCTCAAGGCAAGTATACCACTAAACTAAATCTCTAAGCTTTTACCTTAAAGGTAACATCTGGTTTTCCTAATATCTTTTAATGTTTATTTGTGTTGGGGGGGTAAACTTAGTTGTGTTCAGGAATTAATTTTGGCTCTGTGCTCAGGGATTACTCTGGGTGGAATTTGATGAATCATATAGGGTTCTGAAAAAGAAATTCTTGCCATACCTTGCAAGACAAGTATTCTGCTCTCATACTCTTTCTTCAGTCCCCCTAATTTCATTTCATAATTTGCTCATTACCAACCATACCTTAGTGTGACACACATCCTGATTGAGTTCTACTCAAGCCTTCCATGTTTCCTAACTATCTTGTTAGAACTTTGAACTAGGGAAGAGAAGTTAGACATAAAAATAAGTCTTTCTATTATTATAAGAACAAATCTAGACATATCAAGAACATTGTTCACACATCTCTGCTCACAGCAAAGAATGTAGTATAAATACAAAAATAATTCTAGAATTAAAAAAAATGAATGTAGAAAAGGGTGGGACATAAGAGAGGTACCAAGACCAAACAAGTGTAAGACCACTAAGTAGTAAGACAGGCACAGAGGGGACCACTTACTCTAGCAGCCCTGGGAGTGAGGGAAGAGGATATGGGAAGTAGGATGGGAATGGAGGTAGAGGGAGGACAATTAGGTGATGGGAATTCCCCTGATTTTATGTTAATATGTACCCAAAATATTATTGTCAACGATATATAAGCCACTGATTAAAATAAAAATTATATTAAAAAACACCTACAAAGAGAGAGGAGTGGGGAATATATCAAAAGTTCTACTTGATATCCATCAATCTCCTTCTGGCCATGTGACCTATTCTCCACCAGAAATCTGGAGTTCAAAAGATGCAATTAATTCCTGGGACTCTTGCCATAAACCTATTCTCAATGTAACTCTGAAAATAGAAATCCCTTGAAATTTTGAAAATGATATATACAAGTGAATAGTTATACTGCTTAAAAAGGAAAAAAGACACTTTTCCAAAGTCACTTACCTAGCCTTTCATTGAACTATCTAGCTTATCTTTAACCAGAGAGACAGAATTAGTTTGATATTACTTGTATTCTGTCATTTAATGTCCTTGGAAATAAAAAAAAAATTTCCTGGCAATTTGAGTATATGGAAGAGATAATGCTGTTCATTAAAAAAATAAAATTTATTTCATCTATCTCCTGTTTGATTTCTGTCCTTTGAGCTGACTACTACACCTATATTTTCAAAGGTCACAGAGTTTTATTTCATTTGATCTTCAATAAGTCAGAGGCATCACTTTTAAATGGTACCATTTTCAGACAGGCACAAAACAGTGAATCTAATAAAGTTCTAGGAGGATGATTACAAAGACAGATCTCAAAAGTTTGATTTACTTGCTAAAGAGCAAAGAGATAATAGTTGTGGAACAGGAACAAAAATAATCACACAATGAGAATAGTGTGATTTTGAAGTGCCTAATAATTAGCATATTTTTGAGACTTAATAGAAGTCAGCATGTGATTCTTGTGATTTATGTGACTCTCCAACTGAGATGTATTTTCGCTATCCACACCAGAAATTTTCCATTCTTAACCTTATTTTGTTTTTGTTATATCTTTTCCAGAAGAAAGTCAAGAATGTCTCAACCTTGAGACTAGTAAACAAATAAGGAGCATTTAATCATTTAAAAAAATAATTCTTGGTAAATCATTCCATTTGTGAATAAGATTTGAATAGTAAGTAGTAACATAATGCTAGAAGAGCAATATCCTAGCTTATATATATCTTTAATCATCCTTATATATTTAATATATATTTAAATATATATTGATATATATTTTAATATATATTTGATATATATTTTCATATATATTTAATATATATTTAACTTCTGAGTTTATTTTCATAAGTTAAACATAAAATAATTGGAACAAGGTGGTTAAATGTGTATGAATTCTTGAGGATTATAAACAGTTACCTGACTGGATACACAGGTATTATGATTTAGACATAGATCTGATATTGTAAGCCTACTTTGTCTGTTTTCATTATTAATTATACTTACTGCTTCTTAAATATTTTAAATTACTTCCACATGACAACTCACCATTTTACAGATTAGAATTACAACATAAAAGCTAACATCATTTAATATTTTATTTTAAATAAAATATGTTTTATCATTATGGGTCACCTACATAGTAAAATTGTTTTTTTGGTTGATATTATATAACTGCTAATTTATTATTTATTAAAGAGATATCAGTGTCATAACACCTCGATAGCAAAGTTTACAAAAAGGATATGAGAATAAAGGAATTTGTCTCACAGGCCATAAAATACAGGGTGCAACTTGAGAGGCTACAATAAGTGTTCAAGGTAGGGTTGGTATATGCAAATAGATCAACAGAACCTGGGGTTCTATATCATTTAAGCTATATGTGGGTTTGAAATAAGATTTGAACATAAAGATGTGGTTCAAGACTGTGTAAAATAAAAATCTAATAGCATTTTTACAAAATTATCAGACAAGTAATAGAAAATAAATGAGTCATATATTTCCATTAGAAAGAATAAGTAGAGGAGGCAATTTACATTATTCATAATCTACTATGATACAGGTGATTTACTAGAAAATTAATTTTATTAATGTTATGTAATTTTTAAATAAGCCATTACATATTTATATTAATGAACAAACTTAAAATTGAAATGCAACTGATTTGTTTTTATTTATTTATTTATATTTTGTTTTTTGGGTCACACCCGGCAGCACTCAAGGGTTACTCCTAGCTCTACGCTTAGAAATTGCCCCTGGCAGGCATGGGGGACTATATGGGATGCCTGGATTCGAACCATCATCCTTCTTCGTGCAAGACAAACGCCTGACCTTCATGCTATCTCTCGGGCCCCAGATTTGTATTTTATTATGGCAGTCATGTTAATATATATAAATCTAGAATCATTATGTAAACAACTAAATAAAATGTTTTAAACTTATCAAATTTTATTAATTAAATAAAAATATAATGAACCTTGTCAAATATGGGTTGAACAATCACAAGAGTAAAAGGCCAACCATATTTAATAAATGTATCTAAAATTCCTGTGATTAATCCATTACATATTGGCCATTAATACCTTGTTTCCTTCCTTAAATAATAGTCATTAAATATGATGTACATTTCTGTAAATATCTTGGAAAAATGTTTACAATAAAACTGAGACTAACTTTTATTAATATTATTGTTATTAATAATGAGCCATACTTTAATTCTTTTTACTTTCTTGGTCTAAAAAGATTATATAACTTCATGCAGAAGTGGAAATGAAGATTTCATTGCACTTTAACTTTGTGCCTCATTAGTCTCACACATTGTTTTATATCAATTGACTATACACTCTTTTATTAACTTTTTGCTTGTGGGTGAAAGGGTGATTATATTGAGTATTCAATTTAATGAAGATGCTAAATTACCTTGAATTATTCGTAATATACTACTACAAATACGGTTTGAATTATAATTGACAGAAAAATATATTGATAATATTTTTACTTCTTTTCATAAAAATAAATTGTTTCTCTTTTTAAAATTTCTCTTTTATAGATAATTAGTCAACTTTTCCAATTCTAAATGAAGTAGCAGAAGAGGAATTGTAGTTAATTGAAAAAATTCTGTATTTTTTTTTGTTATACTAGCATTCTTCTGACAGAATTTTTTATTTTTTATTCTGTGTTGTTTATTATAGTGTTAGTTATGGAGTTTCTGCATGAGACAATCTGGCACCAGAATGCCCACTCCCTCCAATGTTACCCTTCATACAATCTTCCCCTATACAATCATCCCTGTCGTAAGCTTTCTACTGAAGATAATTTATCACTTTCTTTCATCTGTGTTATGTGGCTTTTTTCACATGTGCTATCCACATATGAGACAAATCATTCTATGTCTATAACTTTCCTTCTAATTAACTTCACTCAACATAATACTCTCCAGATTCATCTACACAAATTACATAATTTTATCTTTTATTTTAGTCAAGTAATCTTTATTTTTTTTGTTTGTTTAGGGTTTTTTTGAGAGGTCACACCCAGTGGCACTCAGGGGTTACTCCTGACTCTGTGCTCAGAAATCGCTCCTGGCTAGAACACCATATGGGATGCAGGGAATCGAACCCAGGTCAGTCCTGGGCAGGCTATGTGCAAGGCAAATGCCCTACTGCTGTGCTATCTGGCCCCTAGTCAAGTAATATTTCATAGTGCTTATGTGCCATAGTTTCTTTACTCAACTCTTCTTATATACATGAGTTTAACAATAGTATGAATTTGACTATTTGACTATTGTATATTGACTATAGCAATAAAATAGGAGTTTAAATGTCTTTTATGAATAGAATGTTTGGTTCCCAGGGGTAAACACCAAAATATGGAATTTCTGGACCATATAGAAGCTCAATTTCTAGTTTTGAAAAAGTATCCGCATTGTTTTTTCCAAAAAGTTGGATCACTCAACAGTTTCACCAATAGTGGATGAAGATTCACTTTTACTCATATGTATGTCAACACTGATTTTTTTCCTCGTATGACATGTGCCATTCTCACCCATGTGAAATGATATATCATTGTTGCTTTGACTTACATTTCCCTAATAAAAGATATAAAGCATTTTTCTGTAGACTTAAGTTAAGTTATACAACAATGGTATGTAAGTATCTTTCAATCGTTTCTGTGAAAGTTCCTTTTCATCTTTTTCTTCTCTGGATGAGGGGGGATAGGTAGAGCCACACTCATTTGTGCTTAGGTGATACTTCTGACTCTGCTCAGATATTATTCTTGATATGTGCAAGTGCAGGGATGATTCAAAGATAAAGGTGGGAAATTAATTAATTTGGTATGAGATGGTATTATTGGTTATAAGTTAATAAAAGTATTTTCTTTCATTTAGCTTATTATCTAATTGGATTATATCAACAATAAAAGTACTTCAAAATATTTGTGTATGCTTTTGTATATTTTTATACAATAGACTTGGCTACAAAAGTTTAGATATAAATTTGAAAGTTGTTTTTCAATATGTTAAGTTTTATCCTATCACTGAAATGAAACATTGATCTTTGTAGGGAAAATAACAACCTAAATAACTTAGAATTTGAGAGGAGGAAGAAATAAATTTAAGAATACCTATAGCCCCAGTGGCCCCTCAAAGCTAAATATTCCCCACACAACTTCTTTGACTCTACCAGTAGTATTAAAAAATATATGATATACTAACAACTACCATGATAATGTTAATGAGTGAGAGAAGTAGAATGAAGTAGAATGCCTGTCAAATACAGGCAGGGGGTGTAGGTGTAGGGATATGGAGTGAATTCGTGGTGGGAATGTTGCACTGGTGAAGGGGTGTGTATTTTTGTGACCAAAACTCAACTACAGTTATTTTTGTAATTATGGTGTTTAAATAAAAAAAATAAAAAAGAAAGAAATATATGATATAAGGCTATGTGGATTTAGTGGCCTCAAGATAATGGAGAAGATGAAATTCAATCTTAAAGAAGGTGACTTCAAAAAAAAAAAGAAGGTGACTTCAACACAAATAAACCTCAACTATAATATATTTTTGGTTCCAAGTTACTACAATAGAGAATTTATCACAATAAAAATTTATCACAGATATATTCCTTCTCCAGGAAACATAAAACATATTTATATTATACTTTAATTATTGTAAATTAATATGCAAATATGAACAATGTAAATATCATACATTAAAACATTTTATTGCTAAAACTAGCTATCACATGAGGTTTGGGCGAGTCAGATTCTTGCTGTTGGATTTTCTTAAAATAAGTATAATAAAATAAAATATGCGTATATAGAATTCTCAGAAGAATCATCAAAGAGTAAAGGAAACCAGGACAGGGTAACATGCCCATTTCAAAATGAAGTTTATGATGTGATAAAAGAAAGTAATTGCTGATATTGAAAGTATAATGTGGACTAAAATCAGCATGGGATATGGTATCCTGGATATGAAAGTTATACAATAATGGGCTGCAGTGACATGTCATCAGGCTGAGTGTTTTATTTATACACTGAAGGTCTGTATTTGCCCTCCACAACTGTATGGCCCCCAAGTGTTGCTGGAGAGTTAATTTCAAACAAGGAGTCTGGAATAAATTAAGTACAATGTACATACCCCAGTCCTTTCTCATACACACACACAACCACACAAAACTACACAGTTTTATTTAAAAGAATATGCTGGTAATTTGTTTTCATTTTGTCCATGTTCTTCAAACCCTACCATCCAATGCAGAAAGCACTTTTATGTTTTCTCTCAGTTCTGGGCCCATGAAGAGCCTACTAGTCTACCAAACAATCTCTTTTTCAAATTGTGAGTGCTCCATTTAGAATTTAAAACTTATAATTATCATGTAAGTAAAGTTACATCAGACCTACAAGTATCTGGAAGTTTATCTTTTCCTGCCACATAACTATAAGCACTACTGTAGCAGGAAGAGTACAGAGGCTAGCCCCGCTATATTCTTCAGGCCAAATGTTCTTTGCATTTGAAAAAGAATCTTGAACATGCAGGACATATATTCCTACTTGAACTATAATAGTCCATAGTTGCTGATGGATGCAATTTGTTACTCCATCTACATCTGGGGCATATTTTGGGTTATTTTAAACACCTATATTATTTTCTAGGTCCATATGGACACATGAGCATTTAAGTGCTCATCAGTGAAGTATCTGTGATTTAGAACTTCCATGAGGAAAAATATTCCAGATTTTTTCTCTTCACTTTCTCCCATTAATGGGTAGTTAGAGAAAATATGCTATCTGAAAAGGACTTCCTTACACAGGACTAAATTTCAGATTTCTTGAGCCCTTTAAGTATGCTACTCTATCAATTCTGGTATAATTCCAACTGCTACAATGGCAAGATGGCATAAAAATGACTACTGCACAGAAATGAGGACATTTCTATTTATACTGAACTTCCAATACTTGGGCTAATTCCATATGTAAACTCTCTTTTCATATTTCATACTTTTCATATTTTGCTTGCCTTATGAGCTGCAGGAAAATGAGGTCTCCAAACTGGATCACATTTTTGCTTGTACGATGCATCAGTGAAATCAATAAGAACAAATAATGCTGAGAAAACTGAGAAATAGCAAAGTATTAGTAAATATGATTTTATTCCAAAAACTGCATAACCTAAGAGAACGATTTGTGGATATTACAGTAGATATTGCCATTGAATATTATTTTGCTAAGCAGAATTGTTGCTACTGCTGTCAGCTGACAGCAGGTGGTTGGAAGTTGGCAACTTATGAAAGCCATTTATTTTACAGTACATTTCATGTAAACAGTGACAATAAAAGCTAAACTGTCACAGGGATATAATACATATATTAGAAATAGGTTTTTTTTTCAATAAAAATTTGGAAAAATTCTCTGAATTAAAATGAAAAATAGTTTAAGATGTTAGTAATATATTTAATATATGTTGGGCTTTCAGTGTTTCTGGTAAACTATACACCATACCTTGCAGAGATTCTTGTTAGCTTTGGGAACTCTGCCATTTTGGAACCCTACTAACAATATATTTTCATTTCTTCTGTATATCCAATTGGCTCAATGTTTTGAGTTTAGGATGTTTGGAGTTCTGCAATTGTTTTTCTATATATCATAACCTATATTACAGTCAAAATATCACATTGTATTTCACAAAATAATTATTCTTAAGTTATTAATTGCAGTTATTTATGATTGAATATAGAAATAATAAATGTTTCTTTTTTTTTTTTTGGTTTTTGGGCCACACCCATTTGACGCTCAGGGGTTACTCCTGGCTATGTGCTCAGAAATCACCCCTGGCTTGGGGGGAACATATGGGACGCCGGGGGATGGGGGATCGAACCGCGGTCCTTCCTTGGCTAGCGCTTGCAAGGCAGACACCTTACCTCCAGCGCCACCTACCCGGCCCCAGAAATAATAAATGTTTCAACACTAATCTTTTTACTAGTGCTCACTTCCCTCAACCAATGCCTCCCTACCGAATGTCTGTTCCCATGACCCTCCTGCCTCTCTTAGAGATATATTTTAATAATATTTGCTGCTGTGCAATATGCATTATGCTTCTATTTTCAAGTAGTTTCGATGATAACACTTTATCTTTCAGTTCCTTCTTTTCCTCCTGGTTGAACATTCCACTTTGTGGTGCAGGAAAGAAATAGTATAGCTGTTAGCTACCTTACATTTAGTCATATAATTATTCAATATACTATAGATTAGGGAGATCTTTCTGTGTTTGTTTTCCTTTTTTGACACACTTCACTCAATATTTTCAACCAGATTGCAGAAAATTGCACGATTTTATTATTTGCATTAGTGTGGTATTATATTGCATAGAAGATATAATGTAGTAAAGGGTATGTCTAGATAACCCTTGACTTGGTGGCGCAAGTGGTAAGGCGTCTTCTTGCCTGTGCTAGACTAGGACGAACCGCAGTTCTATCCCCCGTCATCCCATATGGTCCCCCAAGTCAGGAGCAATTTTTGAGCACATAGCCAGGAGACTCCTGAGCGTCAAATGGGTGTGGCCCCAAAAACAAGCAAACAAAAGAAAACAACAAAAAAGATGAGTGTGATGGGGGGCATTGATTGTGGAAAGGTAGCACTGGGAAAGGAGGGTTTTCTTTTTTTATTACTGAAACTCAACTACAAAAAGTTTGTAATCATGATGCTTTAAAAAAGATATTATAAAAGTAAATAAAATAAAATTTTGGCTTTTTATACTAAATATATGCCAAAGTATAAGTATGCACCAAAAAGACATGTTCATGAAAGTAATGGGTGTCCCGTTATACTATCCAATAATTTTGAAGGGCTGTATAAACAATGGAAAACATAAAAAATTTAAGAAAATTAATTTGAGTCAAAAGTTAAAATTTCAAATTGGTGGTCACCATAAAAATTCTAATGTTACATTAAAAAGAGAAAAAATACATATTTTGTGTCAAGTATTGTATACTATGTTACCAAAAATTCCCTTGAAACAATTTATTTTGTTTTTATAATAATAGACTAAATTCTTAATCTTAATTAATATCTAACAATGTAAAAACAGAAATACTAAATTTAAGTAACTCAACTCTCTACACCAGCCCAAAGAGATCCAAAGTAAACCAACCCAGGGCACATCCTAGTCACAATGATTAAAAAAGATAGGGAAAGTATAGTAAAGGTAGCAAGATCAAAAAGTAATTTATATATAAAGAGGCATCCTTAAGTTTTACAGCAAACTTATCACAAGCAACCCTTAAACACCCGAAGGCAGATATATGATACAGAGATAAAACTCAACAGAATGAATGTTTCACCAAGAATACTTTTCTCAGCCACTTTCATTCAGGTTTGAAAGAAGGATATACAGTTTCATTGGCAAACAGAAGCTCATAAAATTTATAAACTCAAAAATATCCTTAAAAGAACTGACGGTTCTACATTAAGTCAAGGCAGACCAAAAAAATACACCAAACCCCTACAAAAAGATGACACTAAATTTCATGATAGCTCATCTCTCAAGGCCAATGGACTAAATGTACCAGTTGATTGGCATGGAGTGGAAAAACGGATAATAATTTGAATTCAACAAGTTGGAAAACATAAGAATAACCGGGACTGCCATGGATGTGGGGAGAAAGAGAGTCTCATTCCCTGCTATTGGGAATGAAGACTGGAATATGGACATTCCTCAGAAAGCAAAAAATTAAGCTCCCATATAATCCTCAATAGCACTCCTAGGGATATACTCCAGGAACATAAAAACACAATAAAAGATGCCCTCTGCACTATTTACAATAGACAGAATGTGGAAACAACACAGGTGCTCGACAAAGATGAGTGACTAATGAAACTGTGGTATATCTATACAATTGAATATGATGCAGCTGTTAGCAAAATTTAAGTAATGATATTTTCTTATGTATAGGTTGACTTGGAGATTATTATTATTATTATTAGCTGAATAAAATGAGTTAGAGTTAATTGAATAGACAGGGAATAATCTCACTCATTTGATGATATAATAAAAATAAAAGTCATTGGCTGGAGATGTAGCATTGGAATTAGGGTATTTGACTTGCATGCAAAAGGACGGTGGTTCGAATCTCGGCATTTCATATGGTCTCCCAAGCCTGCAAGGAGCGATTTCTGAGAGTAGAGCCAGGATTAACCCCTAAGTGCTCCCTGGTTTGACCCAGAAACAAAAATAAATAAATAGATAGATAGATAGATAGATAGATAAATAAATAAATAAATAAATAAATAAATAAATAAATAAATAAAAGTCTACATGGTAATATTATCCAGATACTATAGACATGTGAGTCAGGAGGACAGTACATGGTAGGAGCTTGAAACAAGGAGTGGTGAGTGAACTATAACTGAGAGCTGAAAGGGGATACAGTGATATACATGATACTCTTTCATTAACAATAGTGCAGACCAAGTTCAAACCAGTGTTTTGGGGGTGGAAAAGAGAGAGAAAGAGAGAAGCAAAGCAAAATAACTTCTAGAAAAATTAGAAAATTTGTGGACATTGTGGTGGAAAAGATGTACTTGTTAAGCGTGCTGTACATCCTATGAATGAAACCCAACTATGAAAATTCTGTAACACAGGAGTATAAAGCAATAAAACTACAATAAGCAGAGAGAGAGAGAGAGAGAGAGAGAGAGAGAGAGAGAGAGATAGTTGCCCACCATTTCTGGGCAGTGACCTTGAGTTCCAGTTTTTGTGGAAGAGTTTTTTAACTATAAAAAAAAATAAATTTTTACATTATTTTTAACTTAAAAAAAATTTCTTCAGACAAAAACTTTTCAAGTGTTGGTGTGGGAAAAATAAAACAGAATATATAGGCTAATTCAGCAACCTATTACTCTAGCAATAAAGTATAAGAGAAATGTGTGTATACTCATCCTATAAACTATAAGACTTAAAAGTCTTAAACTATTTCTAAGGTGATAGAATTTTATTTTCATAGTGAACTTTTGTTAATATTATTCAGTTCAAGAAGATAAATATTAAAGTTGTTTCAAAATTTATACTAAGAAACAAAAAGCTTCCTGAGAATTGCCAGAGTAAATTATTACTTAAATTTTTTATTAAAATTAAATTTTCTAAAATTTTTCTTTGAAAAAAATTTAAGTCACACTATGCTCAAGTTCTTATCATTGACTTTGAGCTCCACATGGTACTTGGGAAACTAAACTTGATATTAGTGAGTGAGCTCAGGCTGTCTGCTATGCTACCACTCTAAACCCTATTCTTTGCAAATTCTTTGTTTGTTTGTTTTTGGCCACACCTTGCAGCACACAGGGATTACACAGGCTCTGCACTCAGAAATTACTTTTGGCAGGTTCAGGGGGCCATATTGGATGCCAGGGATGGAAGATAAATGTCCTAACACCCATTCTTTGCAATTTTTAAGGTGTCTGTCATAACTATGCAACTTTCTTTATAGCACTAATGTAAGCACAGACAACATATAAAAATCTTAATTTTGCTGCATTTCATTAAAGTCCTACTTTCAGAAATATGCATAAATGAAGCTAGATCACACCTTATCAGAGATTTTGAATTTGTTTTAATGCAGTAAATAATTCATAGAAATCATCTGATTTAATATATACCTCAATACCATCTTAGCACCTGACTTATAATATAAAGTCAAAATTCAGATATTAGATAGTAATATTGTTTCTATGTATTTTATGCTTATATATGTTAATAATCATGATTATAAATTATGCCTCAAAGAAAACACATAAGAAAATATTTTATTATTAGAACAGAAATATAAAAAAGCAGGTGGTTCAATTTTGGAGGTAATAGTCAAAAACTCTTCTTTGTAATTCTACTAAAAGGGTAAAATTATCTCAGATAAAGTTAAGCATTAAAGTATAAATAAAAAAATTCTAGTGTAATAATCGACACAATTCTCTTAAATTTTGCAAAACATGCTTGACTTCTATTTTCAACAGAAACATTCAGGCATCAGTATTTCTATAAGCTCCCTCCTAGTCATTCTTTCGAATTGTTTCATCTCTTTACAAGAAAACACACACTGTAAGGTTAATACAGGGCCATGTTTGAGGAAATGACTTGCCAGTCTACTTGAAATAAATAAGAGCCGAATTCAGAAAGTCATCTTATTTCCAACACAATTGGCTGGATTTTCTCTTCTACATAGTAAACACAAGCAAAGCAGAGACTCTTAAAGGAATATACATGACTAATAACAACATAAGAAATAATAGCCAGCACTCACTTCTATGATTTTTCTCTATATACAAAAAATCACAAACTATTTTGTGTTTTGTATTAAAATAAACAAATATGTTTATTTTTTTAACATGGTGGAAGACCAGATTCCCCATGACTATGAGCACTTTTAATGAATATTTTATAGGATATATTATCATTCTTTAATGTGTTCTTTCTGTAATTAAAAGTCATATAAAGCAATTAACAATTAACAAACTATGTAATGGTTTAATACTGTACTTGCCACAGAAAAATATTAATCTTCATCCCTTTTATACATAATGCAAAATTAATTGTTATTTACAAAGTTACAACAGGATGAACAGCACTTTCTCTGAGGAATTCATAATGATATATGTAATAAAAATGAAACTACCAATATTTTCTATTATTTCCTCATGTGTGATTAAGAGTTCATGGTAGCAACCCTTCCTAGTTGTAAGAATCACGTATTCAATAAATATAATGGTGTGTTCAAGAGTTCACTATTACTGACAGATAATATATTTATTAAAAAATAAATAATAAATAATAAAAAATATTAATCAATCAGCACAAATATGTGTGTTAAAAGGTGACACAAATTATTGATTAGAACTTTTAAACTCTGACATTACAAGTTAGCTTATATAGGTTACATATTTATATAAAATCAGTATAAAAAAGAAATTAAGCAAATAATATGTCATTGTTTGAATATGTAATAGCTATTAAATAACTAAGATCAACTGACTATTATATGTATATATCTCTTCAATATATTTAAATTAGTACAAAATGTTGGACATTAGGATAATTTTTGACAAGGTCATTAAATTTTTTATCAATGTTTTCTATTCTTTCTTCTGCTTTTATGATTTTTAATGTTTTATTCTATTGTGAATTGTATTAATAAAGTCTATAAGGCAAGTGATTAAATAAATGATATTTTATCATATAAACATACATTTAATAAGAGATTAAATAAACCACATATTTTGATCTGTCCTATGTAAATTTATATTTATTGTAGAAGATAATGATTCAGAAATTTCTTAATTTGACATTGAAATGGAACCATTTTAATAGAGTGACATTTTGACAAGCACAAATTCATCCTAACAGTTTTAATATTCTGTTAGCCATATGCAAATGAACTATTATCAAAGCCCATATTTTTTTAACAGAAACAGTATTATTTTAAGGCTTCAAAATTTAAAAACTTTGTATTAGCCCCACTGTACACTGATATCTCTTATGGAGTGAAATTTATTCAGAAGACAGAGAAAAAATAAGTAAGGATTTCTGGCAAGTTATCAGAATAGTTGTCAAACAAAAATCCCACTATACTTTTGGGAACTGCTACATTGCCTTGGAGCTCTCCCAGGAACCAGAGATACACCATCCCCTCCTTGCCTATTATTGATAGACTATTGTTGGGAAAGTCAAAAAGTTTCCTACAGTACAACAAAAAGTCAGTTACACATCTTAGGAAACACCTTATGCATTTCCAGAATTATTTTTTAGGATATTATACACAATCACAAATGCAAATACATAATCATGGGGCAGAATGGAATAGAAATAAAAGGGCTAGAGAAATGACACATTGAGCAGGGCACTTGCCTTGCACACTATTACTAACAGTTTGTTTTTAATCTTTATTCTAGTTACTTGTTGGGGTAAAATCTCGTACTTAAGAATTCCTCTGGGCTGTTTTCTGGTGATGTTCTGACCATATGTGATGTTCCAAAATTTGCTTTGTGCAAAATAATATCATAATCACTATACTGTCTAGCTACTCTTTTAGATAAAGGAAAAATGAAATGTTAGAGGAAACTGAGTAGAGACAAAAAGAAAATAACGGAAAAGAAAAGAAAAAATAGTTCTGTTATTTTAAAAATCTGTGGTCATTGAACCTTTTGCCTCCACCTGCTTCCACTGGGATACTGTGGAACCACTACTCAGAATTTTGAGACCATGGAACTATAAAGTATAAGTTTATCATAAATATGATTGAGATCATCTTGTGATAATGAGAGAAAGCATGTAGCTTTCTCTCTGGGTTAATACTCTACCAGCTACACTGAAAACACTGCAACAGAGATGATAATGAGATTAATTTTCTATTTTGTTTTCACCACATCATTATCCCCTTCAGACTAACACAAAGTAGACTGCAATATTCAAATTACAAAAACACATAAGTGCCAATAAAGAACATTATACCAAGTCAACTTATTTAAATATTATAAATAATAAAGGTTTTCTTGGGAAAAATATTAATACGGTTGCCACCAGACAATCTGTAAGAAAAGTTAAGAATAATTTACATGTAGGGCATAAATAAAAACACACAACCATCTGAGCAAAAGAAGAGAACAGATAAAAAAGTAATAGAAATAAAGAAACAAGCAAAAATAACTACTGGGACTGAAGATATAGTACAATGGGTTTGAGAATTGAGTTATATTTGCCTTATTTAGGTGCTATACCTGTCATTGCATCAAATCCTCAGATCACCATCAGTCATGATCCCTGAACATAGAGACAAAAGTAAGTCCTGAGTACTACCGGGTTTTGCCCTAAAACAAAACATCAAGAAAAAAATAAAGAAATAATAGAAACAACACCCTAAAATAAAAGCATGAGAACAAAGGGCAAAATTTATATTATCAACTGATCAGAGTTGATGTTCTTTAGAAATAATGGTTTTTCCACATAACTCGAACTATCTAGCTCCACCTCTCAAACAGAGGGGGTAACAAGGGAGGGTACCAGAACCAAACAGATATATGATCACTAGTAATAAGCTAGACACAGAGGGGACTACTTATTCTAGCAGCCTGGGGGGATTATGATGGGGGATATGGGTTGCAGGAAGGGAACAACCACGGTGGAGGGAGGACAAATTTGATGATGGGAATTCCCCTGATTCAATGTTAATATGTACCTAAAATACTACTGTGAAAGATATGTAAGCCAATATGGTCAAAATAAAAATTAAAAACAAATACTGGGGACGGGCGCAGTGGTGCTAGAGGTGAGGTGTCTGCCCTGCCAGCGCTAGCCTACGACGGACCACGGTTCGATCCACTGGCGTCTCATATGGTCTCCCAAGCCAGGAGCGACTTCTGAGCGCATAGCCAGGAGTAACCCCTGAGCGTCACCGGGTGTGGCCCAAAAAACACCACCAAAAAAAAAAAAAAGTTTTTTTAGCTATAAAGTATAATACAATCACCATTGTAATAAAATAAAAATCAATATATATGTATGTGTTTATACACAGATATTAGAAACCTTTAGGAAAAATAATTGAATTACCTAGCAAAATTTAGGTAAAGACATAGATGATAAATAAGAAAATATATAAAATAAAATACAGATTTGCAATATGTCTCATATTTCAATTATAGCCCTAAATATTCTGAGGACACCAATTGAAAGAAACAGTGACAAAGACTTTAGATTAATCAATATCATTTTGTAAGAGTTTCAAATTTATTTAAAAATATAGATGTTCAACTATAAGCCTAAAACTGTCATGCTAGGCTAATACTTCAAAGAAAAGAATATGAATTTTTATTCTTGTAAATTATAAAAAAATTTAAAAAAAATTATAACAATAAATAAACATGATTTATATGACTTAAGGATTCTGTCTTTTCTGATACAAAATTTATGATGTGAAAAAAACCAAATGTGGGAATTAAACATATATCTGAATAATTATTTGGCCAAGAAAGAAAACAAGGATAAATTAAAAAAATTACTTATGAATCAACGAAAGTAAAGAGATGACTTATCAGATTATAGGTGGAGAAAATATTGGGAAGTGTAGGACCTCCCCTATGAATGGAAGACAGGTATGGCTAAGGGGTAGAGGTACTTCCGGCCCAGGTGGGACAAGCACATACAAAGAAGAAATATCCTATTTAGAGTGAAAACCGGTTACTCCAACAACACTCCAACTCTTGTTCTCCTGAAATTCTGAAGTCTTTTCTTTCTGAAGCATGAGCAAAATGAAGAGGAAAGGCTGTGCTGTATCTACAACTTGGCATCTCACAGATAAAGCCAGTTGGACCTGTGAGATCTTTCCTGACTCCCAAGGTCCTAGGAGTGCCCACTATAGTACTTCATGGGAAAGCTGTGAGGGAGTCTTGGACTCACATACCACCACCAAAATGAAAGAACAGAGCTGTTCATACTGCTCTTTTGAATAATCACTTTCTCTCCTTCAGCAAAATTACTTCTGAAAACTACTGTGTCAGAAGCTTTTCCCCTTTCTAACCCTTGTCTATGCTTGTCTATTTGTTAATATATTTATGGTACTTTAATAAGCTTAAAATATTATTTTTTTTAAATTAACATAAAATCTATCTGCAATATAAGCAGTGCTAGATGTACTAGGAAAGGAAGAACAGTCAGAGGTCATGTATGGATGAATATGAAAAATATAGGGCAGAAATATATGAATTAAAAACAAATATCTGATACAAGAAAATATAAACCAAAAGAGGAGTGCTATAAAGTAAAAGAAAAAGAAATTATAGGTACCAAGATGAGGTGCTCCTTCTGATATGTAGTTCCTTCTTTTTATGCACAGATGTTCTTATTAAATAGTAATGATATACCTATTACACTAAAAAGAAGATGAACTTTGTGTAAGATCACAGAACATTTTTGTTTTGAAGTTCTAACCAAGTGTTCCATTGTACAAATTTGTTTAAACCACCAGCAAAATAACTAACATCAAAGTTATTTATATTATTTTTTCATAATTAATCAGGATATTTAATCAGTAATTTTATTAAACACTCCTATTTTTAACTTATTTATTTATTTTACTTTGGTTTTGGTTTTCGGGCCACACCCAACAGCACTCAGAGGTTACTACTGGTTCTACACTCAGAAACCACTCCACTCAGCCTTGGGGGACCATGTGCGATGCTGGAAATTAAACCTGCATCTGTCCTGGGCATCTGTCTGCATGGAAGGCAAACACCTACCTTTGTGATAATACTCTGGGACCAACACTCCTATTTTAATGGAACCTTAGATGATCTGAAAGAGATATTTGGGTTCCAAAGTCAGAAGGATGAGCTAAAAATATCAAGTACAGCTATTATTCTAGCCTTTAGGGTATCAAGTAACATCACCATAAACAAAAGTAAGATCAAGCTATGTCTAGGCAAATTAAAATAACTTGGAAATTTCTAACTATGGATATCATACCACAATAAAACTACCTTTTTTATATCTGAGCTGTTCAAAGATAATATCTAATGACAAAAATGATAAAAAAATGTTAAATGAAATTTTGATGAAGTTATGAACAAAATGAACTTTGTTTCCTTGACTTTAACTTTTCTATAATTTTATGTAGATATTTTAATAAATGTTTACTTAAAAGGCAATGGAAAAGAAAGAATATTTGGATTGAATCACATACTTATTAAAAATTTAAATTATTGCTATGACTGACATATTAATTGATGAATGTAATTAATATCAGAGTGGTAGAGTGACACTGCAGTCATAGAAAGTCTTCAAACTTGATAATTTGTCTATTGAAAATATGACTTTAACCCTTGAGTTGTACTATTTTAATCAAGAATTCTACTTATCCATAATTATTAACCAAATTAAATCAAAACCAATTTTCATTAATTGTGCTAGAGATGCTCAATATTAAATTTGCATGTGAATCCATATTTCATTTTTCTTTCAAATGCTTAGTTTGCCACCTGTTCATCAAATGAGATGCTTGACAACTGTTGCATGTCAATGGCCCAGCATCACCACTTCATTTTTCATTCCTATAGAGACTCCTAGTTACCAAACACTCAACAAAACACACACAACTCATACATCAAACACAAAAGTACGCAGGATTTGTGGCTACCATCTATGTGGATCCTTGAAGCCAGGCCTGAATGCCTACCCCTGTGCCTCAATACTTCCAGAAATCCCTGGATGTATGCACTTGTTCCCATGCTTTCCATTATCTCTGCACAAGCAGTCAATAACATATACTCATCTAATTCTTGAGAGTGGCATAAGAAACAGAAAATACTCCTGGACATACTGACCTTCAAGGTGATTTCACAGGGGTCTTCCCCAGGGCTCTATAAACCACCATATTATCTCATCAGCACGGCTTTTACAATCATCAGATTTGTGGACTGACACTCCTTTCATTTCATTACTAATTACCTAGTAGAAATATACCAAATTCAATGTGAAATTATCATAGAAGCCAATAAACTCAAGAAACAATATCAACAACAGAATGTTCAACTGCAATGTACAGCATCATAAACATTCAGAAATTGATATAAGACCCAATAGTATGATATGTTCTAAATTTTATTTAATGTGGTTTTATCTATAAGTTCATTAACATGTAATTGTATCAAGCAAAATTAAGTAAATTTTTATCTGCCAAAGACCATATTTCAGGGTGGTGGGAAACTGATGACCAGGGTAGAGGGATTAGTGTAGGAATATTGCATTCCAAAAATAAAACTCTATTATGCACTGCTATATAACTCAGTGTTTAAGATAAAGCCATTTAATTATTAAAGAAGTTATTCCTATGTTTAATTGTTCTTTTTTACATTAATAAGTTGCCACTTTATTACTCCCCTTTCAGTGTTAAGAAATGTGGTTTACAATGCAGTTAGAGTAAAGAAGTTTCTACTATGAAGTCAGACATCACTTTTACTAACAGTAATGCAAACCCTCCTAGGGAGATACTCTAGGAACACAAATATACAATTCAAAAATCCCTACCTCACAACAATATTCATTTTAGCACTATTTACAATAGCCAGACTTTGGAAACAACCAATATGCCCTTCAACAGATGAATGGTTAAAGAAACTGTGGTTTATATACACAATGGAATATTAGGCAGCCGTCACTAGAGATGAAGCCATACAATTTTTCTACACATGGGTGCACATGGAATTTATTATGCTGAGTGAAGTAAGTCAGAGGAAGACAGATAGACACAGAATAGTATCACTCATCTTTGGGTTTTAAGAACAATAAAAGACACTTTTGTAGTAATTTTGAGATAATTGAGATGAGGGCTGGAAAATCCAGCTCATGATCTGAAGCTCACCACAAAGAGTGGTGAGTGCAGTAAAAGAAATAACTACACTGACAACTAACATAACAATGTCAATGAATGAGGAACTTAGAAAGCCTATCTCAAACACAGGAGGGGGGAGATTTGGAACATTGGTGATTGTAATGCTGCATTGATGAAAAGGGGTGTTCTTTATATGACTGAAACCCAACTACAATCATGTTTGTAATCAAATTGTATAAATAAAATATTTTTAAAAAATAAGTAGCAGAGAATAAATAGTAGTTCAAACCACAGTCTCAAAAAAAACAAGAGAGAGAGATTGTGAAGTAAAATGCTTGCCCCAGAATAGACAGGGGATGGTTGACGGGGATCAGAGACGGTGAAAGCAAACTGTTGACACTGATGTGGGAAATGCACTCTATGAAAGATGGTGTACACTGTATGACTATAATTCCATCATAAAAATAAAAATGTAACAGACTTGAATATTCTCAGACTGACCTGCAGGTATACAATGAATTAATGTTTGATGAAGGGAACAAAAATGACAAAGTTAAGCAAGGAAGGCCTCTTCAACAAGTGGTGTTGAGAAAACTGATAATATATATGCAAAAAAAGCAAATGCAGATCTCTTTTCAATGATATGCAAAAGTTCAAATCAAAGTGGATTAAATACTTTGATATTATACCTGAAACCATATGGTACATAGAGGACACTGTAGGCAGAACACTACATAACATTGAAACTAAAGGTATCTTCAAAAAATAAGTACCACTGGCCAAGTTAATGGAAGCAAAGATAAATAAATGAGACTAACATACTGAGAAGCTTCTTTATTTCAAAGGCAAAAATGACTAAGATACAAAGACTATCAGAAAATGGGAAAAATTATTTACCCAATACCTACCTGATAAGTGGTTGATACCTGAAATATACATGACACTGGTAGAACTCAGAAAAAAAAAGTCTAACTCCATCCAAAAATATGGGGAGAAGAAATGAACAGACAAATTTTCTCAAAGAAGAAATATAGGATATGAAAAGTTCTCCAAATCGCTAATTATCAGGGAGAAGCAAATCAAAACAATTATGAGATATAACCTACTCCACAGAAATTGGGAAACATCACAAATAACAAGAATAATCAGTACTGGTGCTTATGTGGGAGAAAGATATTTTCATTCATTCTTGATGAGAATTTCAACTAATCCAGCCTTTGTGTAAAATAATATAAATAGCACTCAAAAAACTAGAAATTGAGATTTCATATGATTCAGCAATACCCCTAGGGATATAATTGAGGATCACAAAACATAATACATACAAGTCCTCTGCAATACTATTTTCATTGCAGCTCTATTTATAATATCCTGAATTTAGAAACAATCCAGGTGCTAGAGAACAGATGAGTGACTAAAGTATCTGGCACGTCTATACAATGAAAAACTATGCAGCATTAGGAAAATTAATTAATTAATTAAAGTAATTAAATTTGCTTATAAATGAATGAATATTATTGCTCATATGCTGAATGAAATGAGTCAGAGGGAGATGGATAGATAAGAATAATATCACTCAACTTTTGAATATAAGAACAAAAGCATAATATGGTAATAATATCTAAAGACAATAGAGATGAGGGCCAGCTGGACTAGAAGAGAGTAGAAAGATTTGCACAAATAGTGCAATTAGAGGTAGAGAAAGGACCATTATGACAATGATAGTTGGAACTGATCATTCTGGACAATAACTGGGTGATAGTGATAAAATCTAAGATTTTGTGATAAACAAAGTAATTTTTGAGCAGTGAGGAGTTCATGGTAACTAAGTTAAATGTTCTCTATATCTGTTTTATGTTAGACTAAAGGTTAAAGCCAAAATGTTCTGCCTTCCTAATTGAAATTTCTATAAATATATAAAAATGTGTTGAGTATAATACGTCCTGAAAAGATCATATATTCTAAGGTATGAATATGTGAGATTATGGGACTTGCTTTGATTATAGCCAACCCAATTTGATCCCTGGCACCAAATATTCTATTCCCAGCTGTGAGAGATAGCATGGAGATAGGGTGTTTGCCTTGCATGCAGAAGGACAATGGTTCGAATCCTGGCATTCCAT
Source organism: Suncus etruscus (assembly GCF_024139225.1). Taxonomy (NCBI): domain Eukaryota; kingdom Metazoa; phylum Chordata; class Mammalia; order Eulipotyphla; family Soricidae; genus Suncus; species Suncus etruscus. The sequence goes on along the minus strand of NC_064852.1, from coordinate 69,186,077 downwards.
ATGGTTTCCCGAGCCTACCAGGAGTGATTTTTGAGTGGAGAGTCAGGAGTAACCCTTGAGCACTGCAGGGTGTAACCAAAAAAACAAACAAACTAAATAATTAACAAAGAGAAGTGATATCTTGATGTTGAGTCTTGTATAACCCTGAACACTACCAATATAGCATCAATAAAAATAAGAATGCATTTATTAATAAAGATATAGCCAATAAGAGGGCCTGAGTGTCTTTGTATTTTAAGTTGAATGCACCTTAAAAAATGGGAAGGTATGGGTGCAATTAATAGCCTAGTGGGTTTGGACATTAGCTTTGCATGCAGCTGACCTGACCTCCATTCCAAGCATTCCCCAGCTATTCCAGGAATGATGTCTAAATGTAGAACCAGAATTAACCCCTGAGTGTAGCCATTGTGTCCTAGAAACAAACAAAAAAGTGGGAAGGTGCTTCATATGCAACAAAATTTCTGGTGATATTAATTGTACAATCATCTCAAGAATACAATATATTTGCTTAAAAAACTATTTCATTACATGGTTTCCAAGCATATATTTTAATTTACAAACATGCTTGTTTACCTTTAGCTTGTGTACCTTCAATCTTGTTTACCTTGGCTTCACTTCATATGGTGTTTTACATATAAATCCAATCTAAAGTAAATTAAGAACTGTATTCAACATACAAAGTCAGAAAAGTTCTTTTGGTAGGGATAGTTGAGTATGTATAAAAGATTTTTTTGGAACCAGAATGATTGTACAGTGACTAAAGTACTTAAGTTTCACATAATGACCCAGGTTCAGTCTTTGGCTTCCCAAATGGAACCCTAAGCATCACCCCATGTAATCCCTAGTGCACGTGGGTGTAACCCTAAATCAAGTGAACAACTGAAAAATAAGTTTCTCATATTTTCTCCTGAATTCTATTGACAGGAAATCTTTGTTAGATTTGTAGATACAATAGATTATGATTCAGAAACCATTTTATATGTAATTGACCACCTTGGTACCTAGCAGCCTACATAAATTTTCTACAAATATACTTCATCACTTGTTTATTATATAACTATTTTTTTGTATTCAGCTAGGTTCTCAAAGGCATGAGCCTACCACATCCCAACTTGCAGACTTTTTTACTAATAAAATCTCCTAACTACCTCTCGATTGGCACTCATGAGTGTAGTGGCACACAATCTTTAGTGTTAAAGGATCATATGCAGTTCTAAGCACACATTATTCCATCTGTCAATATATTTATATATTATGAAACATCTTATTTACTTTTTTATTTATTATTTTTTTGAGCCACCCACTCAGTGCCCCAAGACTTGATTCTGGTTTTTCACACATGGACCACTACCACTGGAGTCCAGCATTATATTATGAGTATTGAGCCCAACTTGACCACTTGCAATCGAAGTGAATTATACACTATACTAATTCTGTAGCCCTTGAAAATTCAATTGTAATAGTCCCGATATGAAGCAATGCATTTCTGGAAATTAGGCAATATGCATTTTATTGTGATAAAAAAAAATAGAAGAAAAGCCCAAATTTTCCTCTGTGTGATAAAACTATTGAAGCTACATTTAGTATGGTCCTGCTGAAGCAAAAAATAACCCAAGGGCATGATAAAATTTGTAAATTAACATATAGAACCAAATATAAAATAAACTGGAAATCAACAGGGAGCTAAGAAAACCAATGAAAAGTGAATTATCTTGGCAAAAGAACAAATTTGAGCTATAGAAATAAAATGTATAGTGGGGCACATTGAAGTCAAAACTTAAAATCAGGAGAAAGTATTTGCTGAGTTTTTAATGTAATCTGAAATGAGGCATAATGATTAGTTTAGCAAGGATTTAAGGCTTACATAGAAGAAAAGTGAATAAAACAAACATATCCATTCACAATTTTACTTTTAAATTCTTTCTCTGCCAAGAAAATAATACCTGACTTACACTAAATGACAGCAAAATTATGCTGTATTAATTTTTTTCATTATAAGTACTGCTCCCTGGCAGAGCTTGCTGGTAAAAATTCATGTAAACCTATATACTGATGAGTTCTTATTTACAAAGCTTTAATTTTACGTAAAGAAGACAAAGGATTTTTTCAAAACATAAAATCTAACAGTCCTGAAACATGTTGTAATGTAACTCTCAGAGTAGTCCAAGACATTTCTATCTGAATCTTGTTTCCCCACTTCCATTCTCATTGTTTATGTCAAAGAAAGACTATTTCAAATATTAAATTATATTGATACTTACAGAACTTTATATTTCTATAAATAATTTCAATTTTGTCATTATTATCTCCTTTTATAGAGAAGTGACTAATAACTTTCCAGATGTCTCACTAGACAAAATGCTGTCATTCTATTACTCTTGTATCAAAATTTTTGGTTATCTTAGACTAATATAGATTTTTTAACCAAATGATCCATCAGATTTGCAAAAAAAAAAAGAACATATTAATAAATGAGACCAAAATTGACTATGTAAGTGAAAGTAAACAATTGAAAAAAAACAATATGGCATTTTATATACAAAATAACATTTAAATTTTAACTTGAACATTTAAAACACAGTTGTCATGAGTACAATAAAATGCCTACATGGTAGAGTCCTATAAATATTATTGAAGAAATTTTCAAAATAACACTATACATTTAGTTACCAGGACTATCATTTTATTTATTTAGTCACTGTGAGTTACAAAGTTTTCATGTTTGAGATTCAAGCATACAAGTTTTAAATCACAATGTTAACATTTCCGGTGCTCAGGTTCTTGTTGTTTGGGGATCAATAAGAAAAGCAAAGGACAGGGAGATCTGATATCTGGTGGCCCAATTTAGAAACTTATTTAAGAAATACACGGGATCTCCAATATTTGAGAGTTGTCTCTAAAGAGAGATTTTAGAAAAATGCAGAATACCTTTAAAACAAATGTTTTTGGGTTAGCATTTCTTTATTATATTCTGTTGGGAATAGTCCCTCTCAGTCCTAAATGACCTTGTCTATGACTAGATATATGGCATGTGAAAGTACATCGCCACACAGAAGGAATCCCTATGTAAAACCAATATACCTGGAATAGAAAGTCAGCCAGAAGCCTGAAAAGAAAGAATGCCAGGAATAATCTTTAGAAAACTAATGAACAAATATAAAGTTTTTAAAGACCAATATCACACAGACTGCATGCCAGTCATTTGAGCATGGCCCTGACCAGAGGGAAAGTGCCAGAGAAACATTTGCTCCATAACAACGCACTTTTCCTTATCAATGACCAATGACCACCATCACAGAACACAAAAAAGAGCAACTGCAAGTATGACAACTAGGAAACAATCCAGAACTTTACCATGCTTCTAAAATGAAGATGGTAGCTCTTATGTCTCAATAAGTAAAAATCAGCCATACCAATCACTCTCAGATAAGGACTTTAGAGAAGAAATATGGAGTATGTTCAAAGAACTTATAGAAAAGCATGAAATAAAATGAAAAAAAAAAAACAAACAAGACTCAAGAAGATATGAAAGCAAAAGTGAGAAAAATTCAAACTAAAATAACAAGACTAGAAAAATTTGGTAGGTGGAATAAAAAAACTTACAGGAAGGCCTAACCAGCAGAGTAACAGCTGCTGAAAACACAATCAATTTGCAGAGAAAAAGCTACATCACATGTTCAGGCAACAGAAGAGGCTGAAAAAAACTTAAATAAAATAATCAGACAAAGGAAAATATGCTCAGAGAAATAAAAAGAGAACAACGAAGTCTGGTATAAACTCAACAAAGCAACATAAGAACCACTGGTATACCAGAAGCCCTGGAACAATAGCCCCATGAAGATTGAAGAGACAAGGACATCATAGATGAGAAGTTCTCAGAGCTAAAGAGTACATGCAACCACATTTGGATGGCCAAAGAGTTCCAGTCACAAAAGATTCAAATAAAACTGCCCAAGGAAATCCTAGTCACAATGAAGAAAACAATCGATACATATATAGAATACTTAAAGTTGCAAAATCAAGAAGGATATTTTATAAAATAAGCATTCTTAAAATTTACAGATTTACCACAGTAAATCTCAAGGCTCAAAAGCAGTGGCAGGATATATTGAAAACATTCAATGAAATGAATGCTTTGCCAATAATTTTCACCAACCCAGACTTTTATTCAATTTACAAGAAAGATGCATAGTTTAGCAGATTCGCAGAGGAGAATAAAGATACAAATATTAGGATTTGTGGGACACAAGAAAAGTGCTATTAAAGAGGAATTTATGGCTTTGCAAACATTCATCAGCAATGACAAGAAGACGACATAAAAACATATAATGGAACATCTTAAGTAATTAGAATTGAGAAAAAGAACTGAATCAAAATTAGGCAGGTGGAAGGAAAAATAAAATTTATAGCAAAAGTTAATAAATTGGAGACCCCAAAAGCATTCCAAAAGATTAATAGAAGGATGAGCTGGCTCCTTAAAAAAATAAACAAGATTGATAAAACATTAGCAAGACTCACAAAGAAAGGGAGAGAGAGAATCATACTAAAAGAATCAGAAATGAAAAGGCAGATACTATTACAGATACTAAAGAAGCTCAAAAGGCAATCAAAAATTACTTTGAGGATATTTATGCTACAAAACAAGAAAATGGGAAGAAATAGTCAAATTTTTGAAATCCTATAATTTTCCAAGTTTGAACAAAGATCAACTGGAATATGTGAACAGATCCAACAAGAATGAGGAACTTGAAATGGTTATCAAAAGACTACCCCAAAACAAAAATGCAGGACCACTTGGATTCACTAGTGAATTCATTAAAACCTTTAAAAGAGGATCTACTGACAATCTTTTTCAAGCTTCTCCAGGAAATTGAAGAAATAGAAACACTCTCAAATTGTTTATATGAAGCCAATATCAATCACCCTTATACCAAAAGGAATCAAAGATACAATAAAAATAAAACAAAATTAGAGGCCCATCTACTTAAGGAATGCAGATGTGAATATCCTTAACAAAATTCTAACAAATAGAATCCAACAACTCACCAAGATGGTTATACACCAGGTCCAAGTAAAATTTATCCCTTGTATGCAAGGAAAGCTTAACATACACAAGACAATCAATATAATACACCATTTGAATGGGGGTAAAAGCATATTATCATATCAGTAGATGCCAAGAAAGGATTTGACAAGGTCCAGAACTTGTTATGATAAAATCTCTCAACAAGATGGTGATTGAAGGAACTTTATTCAATATTGTCAAAGTCATTTATCATATATCCATTCCAAACATTATACTCAATGTGGAAAATCTAAAAGCCTTTCTCAAAGATCTGGCACTAGGTAAGGTTGATCTTATCAACACTTCTATTAATATAGTACTGGAAATACATGCAATAGAAATAGGCAAGAAAGAGACATCAAGTGCTTACACCTAAGAACTGAAGAAGTGAAGCACTTACTTTTTGCAGGTAACATGATAATATATCTAAACATATTCTCAAGTCTCTACACAAACACTTCTAGAAACAAGACATGTATAATAAAGTGGCAGGCTGCAAAGTTATTACACAATAATCCATAGTTTTCCTGTACACAAATAATAAAAGAGAAGAAAAATATTAAAAGATAAACCAAATAACAAAAATCAAGTACCTCTGAATCAATTTAATAAAGAGGTGAAAGACCTATATAAGAAAACTATAAAAACCTGTTTCAGAAAATTAAAAAGGACACATGAAAATGAAAATGTATACCCATCCAGTATACTACATTAATTAACATTGTTAAAATTGCAATACTTCCTAAAACATTGTACAGATTTAATGGAATCCACATAATAATACCAATAATATAAAATAAGTTGATCAGGCCAGACACTCCTGAAATTTATATGAAGCCAAAAACTTTCATGAATAGCTAAAGCAATCCTTGGAAAAAAAATGAAAAACATCACTTTTCCCAACCTTAAAATCAGTAGTTTGATTTTTGTTGTTGTTGTTTTGGGGGAGGGGTTTAGGGGGGTTGGGCCACACAAGGTGTTGCTCAGGGGTTACTCCTGGCTATGCACTCAGAAATTGCTTCTGGCCTGGGGACCATATGGGATTCTGGGGGATCAAATCACAGTCTGTCTTAGGTTAGCGCTGACAAGGCAGATGCTTACTGCTCTGCACCACTGCTCCAGCCCCCCAAAATCAGTAGTTATTAAGGCAGCATGCTATTGGAATAAAAACAAACCCTCAAATCAATGAAATAGACTTGAGTATTAAGAGATAGACCCTCAGGTTTACTATCACCTAATGTTTAAAAAAAGGGCAAAAAATACAAAGTCAAGCAAGAAAAGACTCTTCAACAAGTGGTACTGGGAATACTCATCAACTGCATGCAAATAATTGAACTCAAAACTTTAAAACTATGTACCAAAGCCAAATAAAAATGGATTAACATCTTGATATCAGACCTGAAACCATATGCTACAAAGAGTAAAATGTAGGCAGAACACACATGACTTTGAAGGTAAAGGTATCTTCAATAATGAAACACTACTAATGAAGCAAATGGAAGTAAATATAAGTATAAAATATAGAGACTACAATAAACTGAAAATCTTCTGCACCTCAGAAATAACAGTGTCTAGGATACAGAGGCTATCCACCAAATAGGAGAAACTATTCAGTCAATAATCATCATATAAGGGGTTAATATGTTGGAGGGTGAGAAACTTGGAATGTGAATGTACTGGACACCCCAAAAAACTATCGAAAAGATTAATAAAGCACATGGTAATAAATTCAAAGGGTAATCTGATAGCGGTTAATATCAAAGTTACACACGGTACTGACTGAGTTTAGCAAGAAGAAAACATATAACCCCATCAAAAAATGAGGAGAAATTTAACAGACATTTCCTCAAAGTGAAATCTAGTTGGCCAAAGATACAATAATAAATGCTCTACATCAGTTATCATCAGGAAGATGAAAATCAAAAAAGCCATGAGGTATCATCTTGCATCACAGAACTAGCTCACATCCCAAAGAACAAGAACAACCAATGCTAGCATAGATGCAGGGATTAAAAGTAATCCTATTCCATGCTAATGGGAATACAAACTGTTCCAGCCTTTTTGGAAAACAGTATGGACATTGCTCAAAAGGTAGAAGTTGAGCTTCCATAGGATCCATCAATTCTATTCCAAGGGATACACACACACACACACACACACACACACACACACACACACACACACACAAATACATAAATGCCTTCTCTATTCCTATAATAATCACAGCACTATTTACAATAGCCAGAATCTGGAAACAACTCAGTTGCCTGGAAACAGGTGAGCAGCTAAAGAATCTACTGTACCTCCTCACAATGTAATACTATGCAGCTGTTATTAAAATTTAATTCATAAAATTTGCTTATAAATGGCTGGACTTGGAGACTATTCTACTGAGTGATGAGCCAGAGGGAAAGTTATAAACATAAAGTAATCTCACTCATTTGTGGGATACAGGGAAAACAAGAGATAATATGGTAATAACATACAGAGACTGTAAAGACAAGTCAGGAGATCCAGCCAGAGTAAAAAGTTTGCCAAAAAGTGTGGTGATTGTAACTAGAGTAGAGAATTCTACTAGCACAACGATACTTGGAAATAATTACTCTGGACAAGAACTTAGCACTGGAAGAGGAGAAAGTGACAAGCAAGGCACCCCTCCAACAACAGTGCAAACCACAGTCTCAAAAAATGATAGAAAAATAGAGATTGAGAGAGAGAGAAGCAAATTTCCTGCCCTAGAGTAGGTGAGGGTGGAAGATGGTGGTGGGAAACTGGTAATGGATGTCCTGGTGAAAGGATGGTGTACATTGTATGACTGAAACCCATCTAGGAATAATTTTGTAACTACAGTGCTTAAATAATGCAATCAAAATAAAATTATATATTAAATATATAATATATATTATTTATTTATATTTATATGTCAGTGGTCTTGCATGTCTTGAATTAAGTTTCTATGGAGCAGGGGAACATTATACAATCAGACCAAGTGTCCTACCTAAGGAGAAACCTACTATGCTGAGATCTTATAGAGTGCTTGCCTTTTAATATTAAAGTCTCTCATCCGATTTGTGCACAGCAGTGTCCCAGGTCTTGAATCCACTAAAGATTCACAAGATTCCAGTAGACAATCATATCATTATGAGAATGTAGACTATTTTAGCAAGGGTAAAATTATTGTCTTCTGATCTTTAGGTTTTCTAGATGAGTAGCACAGTCCAGGACATTTCAGTTATCAGGCACAACACCACTCATGTCCCTACTCATGACCTTTCACACTGGCAATTCTCTTTTGTAATGCAATATTCATAGTATCACCTTGGTTTTTCTTCAACCACTTTATGTTGGTTAGATTATTAGTTTCTGTTATCTTTGTTTTTCTTTTTAGGTCTTGGGTGTATACCTGATGGTTCTTAGGGTCTACTTGGCTCTACATTCAGGCATCGCAACTGAATGGACTTAGTTAAGTGTAAAAATCCTAGATATTGTTATTACTTTGTGTTTTTATTATATATGTTTATTTGGCTTATGTCTGTTAACATCTACGCTCACTTAAAATAGACTGAACTATCTTAACAAAGTCCAAATATTGCTGAAAAATGTATTCTATAATCCACTAAAATTCATTGACTTATTTATATCTCTCTTTAATTTTTTCTTCTCTCTTTCCCTATCTTTGTTCACCTTTTCTTTCTAAAAACACTTTGTTCTCTTTCTCTTTTAACTGCAGTCTGTGAATAAAATGATAAATTTGGTCCAGCTCTATATCATATATTTACTTCTCTATTTATAATTTCATATCCTTAGCAAGAATTGATTATGCTTTTTTGCATAAAATGCACCATTTTTAGAACAGATACTACTGCCTCATCAGCAATTTTATGCTCATGCAGTTGCTTAAAAAATATTTGGCTAACATCTAAGAAAACAAAAAGAATATTTTGTGGTATTTATCAGAGAATATTGACTAATATTTAATATATAAATTCCAATTTATAGTTTAGCATAGTTTCTAGTCACCAGATATAAAAAATGACCCAACTGAAACTCTATAAAATGTACGTCATATCAAAATTGCTTCATAGGGACTCAAAAACTGAAAATGTTTCAAGAAGTTAATGGATCTGTAATGTCCTCTGAAAGAATTAATCATGAGCATTTTTTCCTTTTGTTTACACAGCATTTATTTATATACATATATACATATATAAATCTTTATTTAAGCATCATGATTACAAGCATTTTGTGTTGGGTTTCAGTCATAAACAGAATACCCCCCTTCACCAATGCAACATTCCCACCACCAATATTTTAAGATGTTTGTTTTGTTGATTCCTTCACCTGAACATTTTCTTTGGCACTTTTCCAGATGAAAACTTAATCAGTATAACTTTTCATTTTTATCTCTATTAAAAATCCTGACTTTTATTTCTTTTGGAAACATGTTTAGATTTCTAACCAAATATATGATTCTTAAATTATAGTTATGTGATACCATTTAAATAAATCTGCTTCACCTTTTACTGTTCTACTAAAATTTAAGGCAAATACGTGGAAAGCTTCACTTAAGTTTTCAATTCTTTAGTTAATACCAAGTTCAAAATGCTGCTTTTCTATATAAACAGATGAAAACTTTTACAAGAAGAGTGGCACAAATGTGGATAAATAGAGAATTAAGTGAGAAATATAAAAATAACTCTTAATATTGACTCAAAGCAAATACAAAACAAATGTAAGAATATTGTAATAAATATTCTACCACTACATAAAGGTAATTCTATTGTTTTATATTTGAGAGAAGAATAAATAAATATATATTTATGTCTAAATTATTATATACAGGTAACATGAAAAAGAGGTAAAATAAACTGCTAAATTTTTATTAATTTTGTTAAAGAAATTTAACACACTATAGTGAAATCTATACAATAATTAGTGCCAGAAATCAGTCTACTATAATAACAAAGTAAAATACGTATCCTCTGTTTTAATACAACCAGGTAATGTAAGTGTGAAATAAAGACTAAGATGAAAAAAAAACTTTATGTAATTGAAAAACAATTAAGTATCACAAGCAATATTGTGAAAGCCATAAAATTATATAAATATATTTATCACTGATAGGTAATGATTATTTACAAATATTAAATCACTAATAAAGAGACAATATTTAATTTGATATATTTTATTTGAAGGTGTAGGCCACACCTGGAAGCTGGATTTACTATTGCTTTTTGGTGAGGACTCAATGCTGGCATAAGGGCTAATTGGGGAAGCATGTGTGTTGAGCGTTTTGACTTTGGGCCTACCTCATGCAAAGGAAGTGCCTGAACCTTGTATTATCTTTCTAGTTAAGAAGCAGAATTTAGTAGACTTAGACACAAATAAATGGGATATCTTAATTGAATGTAGTAGAGTATCACAGGTTATATGGAACAGAAAGACTATTTGTGTGACTTAATTTTTTTAAATGAAAGAAGAGAAATCTGATAGGTCATCAGGATTTTAATTGGCAGAGTATGTATGATGCAGAATATAAAATTTAATGTTACAGGAAAAATGAGAAAGTCAAAATCATAGTGCATATTTCATGGGAAAACAGTATAAATTAAAAATTGTAAAAAAATAGTAATTAATGTAAATTAATATTATATAAATTAAAGATATGAAAGTAAAATATATTTTAAAATCTTACAATGAGGGTTAGAGCAGTGGTGCTAGAGGTAAGGCGTCTGCCTTGCAAGCACTATTCTAGGACAGACCGCAGTTTGATCCCCAAGTGTCCCATAGGGATCCCCCAACCCCCAAGCCAGGAGCGATTTCTGAGTGTGTTGCCAAGAGAAACCCCTGAACGTCAACAAAACAAAAACAAAAACAAAAAAATCTTACAATGAGTATGTACTTTTGATAAAAAGCAATTAAACTGAAGTAAAATATACAAATATGCCGTTCTTAAATTATACATTAAGTTTGAAAGTTCAAGGGAATGTCTTTGTATCAAGGGGAAATATGTATTAAAGCACCATATTCTCGGAAAGTCCAGATCTATAGATATATTAATATAGGCAGGCCTGCAGTAAAATATACTCAGAAGGAAAATCATGTTTCTATTACAATCATTTAACCATATTCTAGATTTACAGCATAAATTAAAGTGAATTTCTAGGTCATGCTTATCAAATATTATACTATATATGTTCATAAAATACATTAGTTATATGTTAATATTAGTTTTAAAATAATGCAATGGAATAATTTATATATTATATTTTATATATAAAATGGGAAGTATATAACGAGAAGATATAATCAGATGAGAAGATATAACCAGATTGAGAAGATATAACCAGATATAACCAGATGTCACTTGAAAAATATGACTTATATAATTACTTAAAATGTTAATGAGCTATACCAAGACCATATCTATTTAATATTAAATTTGTTCTCTATACAATTATTAATTCATTGTTTTTGTCTCTCTATAATCTCTTTTTTTAGTCTCTTTGTCTCTGTATCTCTGTCTCTCAGTCCCTCGCCTGTCTTCTGCTCCTATACACACAAGATATACCAAATAAAGTTCATTAATATAAAGGATATTTATTTCAGGGGAGTAAAGATGTAGATAATACAATGGGTAGAGAGATCGTCTCATAAACACAACCCAAATTTGATTCTTTACATCTCCTGTAGTAATCCTTGAGCAGAGGAGCTGGATATCTCGCTCAGTGTGCTCAGCTGAGTGAGGTCCCAAAACAAAACAAAACAAGCAGAAAAATAAAAACCCAAATACACACACAAAGAAATATTTATTTCTGAAGTGCTCAAGTACTTCAGAATTTACTTCACAATATTTGCTGTTTTATTATTAATATTACTCATGAAATTTAAATTATATTTCTAAAATGAATTAAAAGACTTTTCAAATTAGGCAGCAAAAATTTTTATAGCACTTAGTATTACACATTGCTCCTTTGTAGGTTGGTATTCTAGTAAGCTATAGTTTATTACAGTCCCAAAGGGACCTCATATTCTTTCTATGTACAATAAATGACTCAAATAACATGATTTTTGAAACTTAGGTTCTGCGCTCTGTGGTTTTAGCTTGTGCCTAGTGATCAGAAGAATTGATTTGTGGTTGAAATAATAAATGGAAAATGTACTCTGGAAATTATGAAAGACAAAGAGAAAAGATTAAATAAAAATGTTTGAACACATTCCAAAATGTATAGCATTCTATTGATTGAGAAAACATATGAATTGCACTTTAATCAGTGTCTAGCAAATATTAAATTGACCCTAGACTCATGACCAGTATCGCACATAGTTCAGGTCTTCATCAATTTAATTCAGTGGGGAGTGTCGAGCAAAATGGAGATGCTATGATTCTGCCTGGAGCCTGAAATTTATGATATTTTCAGTAAAAACAATTTTGGAAGTAAGATGATAGTTTTACTCTGAATTGTTTCATTAAAATTTGATCAGAGAGAAGAATGTTTCTATTTAACTTCAGAAAATGTAATTTTGGCTTTCACCCACAAAGAGTTTTCCAGAGTTGTTCATATTGTAGAGGGCGCTGGTTTGAATTATATTCTTTGTAAAGTGCTATTCCAAAAATATAGCTATCAGGAACAATATAATATTTCTTACAAATGTATTTGTGTTTTAAAAAACTATCTACTTGTGAAGAATTATGGTTCATTTATAACATCTGTGTGCCATTTTCTGTTCTTGTTCTTGAATATTTAGTTTTGCTTATTGTTGGGACCCTCATAAGTAAAAAATGTCACATTCCACTTATTCTTTCTTGTCTTGTGTAGAACATCAGCACAAGAAAAACATGGAATACTTGTTTACTTATATTTGGAAAAACAATTGGTCATAGTTTTAAATTTTCATTATACTGCAATGATTTATTTTATTTTTACTTACTTTTCTTTTTGTGCCAGAGAATGAATCAAATCTAGGGCCTAGCATTAGTAGTTTAAGAAATCTGCCACTGGCCAACATCTGCAGTCATGAGAATTTTTCAGTTTTTTAAAATATCTCAAAATCTTTCAATCCAATGATGCATATTTTTATTTCTGTCTAAAAAATATGGGGTCAGAGTGATAGCATAGCAGTAAGGTGTTTGCTTGCACTCTGTGGACTAAGGACAGAGGCTTGTTTGATCCCTGGAAACCTATATGCTCCCTTAAACCTATCAGGAGTGATTTCTAAGCACAGAGCCAGGAGTAACCCCTGAGTACCACTGTGTGTGTCCTAAAAACAAAAATGAATAAATAAAAAATATCAGAGCACAAGATTACTACAATTTAGAAATAATTTGTGAAGCTTTAAAAGTTGTAATCACTGTCAATGGAAGTGAACAGTTTTACTTAAGATATATTCTACAGGTTAGAAATAAATCACTCAGTGTTTTAAAATATTAATACATAAATGCGTATATAATACAAATAATACACAGAGAGAGAGAACAAGCTGCTTAAGGGGACACAAAATGTCCAACGGTTTAATGTACCTTAATTGTCAAATGAAAGAACATGAGTTTAAACTCCAGTGTTATCATTTGCACAATCACAGCAAAATCATTGGGCTGGGGTGCTATGGTTTCTTAATTGTTTTCAATGTATTATTTTGTTTGTTTGTTTGTTTTTTGTTTTTTTGTTTTTTTTGTTTTGTTTTTGGGGCCACACCCGGCGGTGCTCAGGGGTTACTCCTGGCTGTCTGCTCAGAAATAGCTTCTGGCAGGCACGGGGGACCATATGAGACACCGGGATTCGAACCAACCACCTTAGGTCCTGGATAGGCTGCTTGCAAGGCAAACACCACTATGCTATTTCTCCAGGCCCTCAATGTATTATTCTATGTGGAAAATAAAATTATTTCAAGAGCCAATTTAATCAGTTTAATTAAATAGCTGTTCAAAAGAGGGAGAAAGAGGAAATTAAAGACACTATAAAACAAAAGATGGATTAAATATAATATTGCTGACACTGACTAGAGCTAGGGCAATAATCAAAGTAAGGTAGATACTGTTTTTTCTGCTAAAAGCTATTCAAGACCAAAGTCATTAAATAAGTGAAAACTCAGTGGAGATCTGCACAGAACTAAAATCAACCTAAACTAAATTGGCAGTGGATTTCACCCCAGATACTACAGATTACATCCCAGAAAATCATAGGAAATATTATTTATTGTTTCTTCAGATTCTAGCTATAAAAAGAAGTGACTCATATAATGATTTTATTTCTTTATTATCTAATAAAGATAATGTTTGTTGCTTTACCCATAAGATTTTGGCACTGTATTATATAGGAAAACTAAATAGGAAGTGAGACTAATAAGGGGAATATAATATTTACTTTAGATTGAAGCTGAGTAAAGTCAACAATGGAAACTTATAAATCATAAATATATTATCATACCCAAAAATGAACTAATCTGAGACCTGAATTAAAATAAATGCTATAACTTTATTTCTATAATGACATATATTAGACTTTAAAGTTTATAGTATTTATTTATTTCTATAAAAAGAAGTAGAATAAAAACCTCTTTTTTATGTTTGTTTTGTTTCTGGGCCACACCAGGTTCTCAGAGGTTACTCCTGGCTCTATGCTCAGAAATTGCTCCTGTTGGGCTAGGGGGACCATATGGGATGCCAGGAATCCAACAGGGTCCCTTTAAGGTCAGCCACTTACAAGGCAAAGGCCTTTCTGCTGTGCTATCTCCTCAGCCCTAAAATAAAAAATCTCTTATTTATTTCCATACAACCACAATGTAAAGTAGAATTAAAAAATACATAACACAATACATTAGGTGTCTACTTCTATAACACTTATTCAAATACAAATCTGTGTTCATAGAAAATATATGTTATTATTAGGGGAGAGTTATAGAGTTGAGGAGACATGTGCAGATAATAGTGATGATGACATGAAAAGTTTCATTGTGATAAAATAGTACAATATCTTAATTATCTTAATGTTAACTATGTAAATCATGAATAAAAATTCATACAACTGCATATACCCAGATGTATACATGTAAATGTATAAATTGGTTTCTATAAAAATTACAAAACTGAGTAAGATTTGTAACATACTATTCCACTTATATCAATTTTCTCATTTCTATATTGAAGTAAAGTGATATAACAATATTGGAGAAGGAGAAAGTGAATCCTATGTATCACTTTTACAAATACCTATGAATCTTTCATGTTAAAATATGAACATATTCTTTCATTAGCAATTCTTTAAAGTAATACAGATTTTAAGGACAATCTTATTTCAGTGTTTTTCATTCTGTTATGAATCACATCTAAGAAAAAGTATCTTTTTTCTTAGAAGAATAATGTTCATACTTATTTACTTGTTGCAATTCATACAATATGAGTATTTCAAAGAGAAACATGGACAGTCACATATTAAATTGTGTTTCCTGAGCCCAGCAAAAAGAGAAAAAAATAAAAGGTCTACATACATTTATTCATTATCTTTATTGTACATGAAAGTTTCCAACTTTCACGTGGGTGATCACTGCAGTGAAACATTCATCATGTCTCATTAAAATCTCCCCTTGATTTACATCTTAAAATGTCTTTTTATTCATTTCTTTCATTGCTTCTAGTCATGCCCAACTTTATGTGAATATATGTGCACTAGTCTTTAAAAATACCACATCATTTTTATTTTATTAAGAAAGTATTTGATTATAACAGTGCAAGTCTTGTGCTCATGTACATGCTGATTCATATTAATGTTTAACATCTCTTTGTCATAAAACCTCCTTTTTAAAGAATGCTAAATTTTAATCGCTAATTAAAATTTAAGTAGCATATATCTCACTAACCTAAAATTCAAGAGAGTTGATGAAATGTAAAAGATTTGATGTAAATGCAGAAATGAAAAAAGAGGTCAGACAAAATTCTTCACTGCCACAGCTAATCATTTATATTGTTGAAACTTAGATTTTCAAGAAAATCTAAGTCATTTTACGAAAACATATCAAAATAATAGCAATTTTGTAAGCATAAAGGTTTTTTATTGATCCAATTATTCTTCTTAAAATAATTCTCATTCTTCCAGCTATCATTTTTCTCTCCTCTCCTAGTAGTTTCTTCAAGGATATGATTTATTATTCTATTTTACACTTGCAATTTCTTAATTTCCGCATTTTGCCAAATTTATTACTGTCAAGTTGCTTATGATCTTCGCAATTGTCAAACTTAGTGCTTACATGGCCAGAAGTGTTTGCCACTATCCATTATTCTCACTAGTTTCAACCACTTTCTTCACTTGGTATAAAAGCATTTCTTCTATAATGCAGGAGACTAGGTCTTCCAGGTATTCTGCTCGGAATAGAAACTCGATGAACTTGCGGTTCTGGGCCTTGTAAAGAATATGGAACTTTTCACGAATTTGCATGTCATATTTTTGTCTGTTCTGTTCTGCGTGATGGGTAGCCTGTGGACCTAGCGGCCACCGACCAGTGCCCACGGCTGCAAGTGCCTCACCACACACACACACACACACACACACACACACACACACACACACACACACACACACCTCATGCTCCTGCCCAACTCTTCAGTTCTTAGTCTGACCAAAGAATTAGACTCCCCACCCACCTACATATCTCGTTCAACCTTATGCAAAATTAGGAATCCATTTCTCCTTCCAGGCCAGCAAAGGGTGGAGGGTTGAAATGCCCTTCATATTATTTTGTTTTGGTGGCTCTGACATGACAAAAAGAAATTTAGGATAAGGACTATTTGGTGGTCTGTTCTGTTCTTTCCTTTTTCCGTTTCTTTAACCCATTTTTGGATTGGTGACTTTTCTGTCTTGTTTCATGCTGCTCAAGCACATCAGTCTGTCCGTAGAGATGAAATATTTATAGACCATAGACCATCCTGGAAGTTCTCGTAAAGCCATTACGTTCTGTTCCACCTGCGTTCTTACCGGCCCAGTGAGGTTTCTGCTCGTGTAGTATATTTTTTTTTAGAACTGGCTTGTATATATTATAGTGATAATAGATACTCATTTAATGTAATTTATAATTTTCTATGGCGATATAAAAGAGACATCATAGCCTTCTCCAGCAGCTGAAGCAATATGTCAAGTTGCTCATGTGGTGAAAGGGTTAAAGGACTTCACCTCTTGCACTTTTAGTTGCAAATCAGTTTTTATTTCTGTAATAGAGAAAAAAATCATCCTCTTATTTTTACAGCATTTTTTTTTCTTGACCAGTATTTAAAACCAAAAGAATATTCTGAAAACGGCCAATGAATTTTTAGAAATAGCATCCCGAGCAGGGTGCCTGGATATTACATTGCATGTGGAATAAACAAAAGAAACTGTTTTAAAAAAACAACTATGTCTTGAATCTTTATCTAGATACAATAGATTTTGTTTGTTTTCCACATCTATTAGCATTGTTGGAAATCATATTCCAAGGATCCTTTCTTATATATCTTCTCTACTCTTAAATTTATGAGTGTATAAGCAATGCATACGATTACATTTCACCAGGTGTATTCTGGTAATCAAGTCTATACTTTATCTTCCTAGACTCTATATAACCATCTTATATAATATATAGACATAATATATCTAAAACTAGAGTTTCACTCTTTTCCCTCTAAATATGCATTTCCTTCTCTCTTTTGAAGGTCATCAAATAGCAACTTTAAATTTAACTCGAGACTAAAATCTTGAAGCAATCTCAACACAAAAATTCAAACTTCACCTCCAAGTCAATAAATGGTACTAAATTTATTTTCAGAATAGGAATACACAGTAATGACATCATTATTATTCTGCTACCTCTGTAATGTAAGCCATACTTTTCTGTACCTGGATTGTGACAAATGCCTCTCTAATGGTTTTTCACTATTTATAACTTTCTTTATTCTTTAATTTTACTTCTATTACTCATTAATTTAATTTAATTTTCATTTCTCATTAATGAGCACTTTAACATTTGATAAAATATAAATCAGCATGTAGCTGTCTATACAAAATAATTAGTGGTTCATGTTCGTTCTTGTAATAAAAACTAAAGGCTTGCTCTATGTATGATCAATTTTATCCTCTAATATCCTTGAGTCAATAATTGTTTCTCTACCTCATTATTTTTCTCTCTAGTCAAAATAGACAATTTACCCTTCCTCAGAGGCCTGGCTTCCTTTACTTTTGGTGCTTTAATTATTTCTTTTGGCTTGGATCCTCTTATTTTAGCACAGAGGCTGCCACAGCTTGTAACTTCACTTCCTAAATACTGTTCCTCATGCATTACCATCAAAGTGAAGCTTCCCCTAAACCAAAATGCTACCTTTACTTTTTAGAAGCATGTCTCCATATTTGGCATTTCTATTTTCAGCTTGTTATGATCTCTTTTGTTTAAGCAACTAGTATTTTGATTTTATTTTCTATTTATCTCCCAAAGTTTTAATTTTCATGAAACATCAGCTGTTTATTTTTTCCAGGCCACAGTATAGATATAATTTATATTCTAAGATTTTATGAAAAAAGAGGAGTCATTATAAGAAAATATAATTTTTTAAAATAGGGGCGCAGATGTGGCAAGGATTGTTTTTTTGTGTGTTATAATAATATTTAGCACATAAAAAATTTCAAGAAGTAGTGATTGAACAATAAATTTAAATTAATTTATCATTATTATTTTTGGTTTTAAAAGAGCACTAACAATTATAAGTTTATACCCACCATGATACAGAAGTGCAAACAGTGGAAAGCAAGTGGTGAATGAGCTAATTTATTAATTGACAATGGTTTTTTATTTAGTAAAATATACTGATGCAACTGTTCTTTGAATATATAATCTTTAGTCATTAATTATTATATTTTTGATCAAGCACATTTTAGTATCATTTGTCATTAGCAAATTTAGTAATAGTATTAATTTGCTGAATATATAATATATTGTTTTTAATTGTATATTGAGACTGTTATAAGGTAAAAGTCTTTCACAGTTGTATTTCAGGCAGATAGTGACAGTGAATTAGGGCCATTTCTACCTCCACACTTAGTCCCCTGGTCTACTTGTGTAACAGATCCATTTTGTGTTTAGCTTGTTTTGCTTTGGGTCTCTTGATTCTATTACCGTTGTCTTTGGCTTGGGAATTTAGTTCTGACTATTATTTTTTACTCAATGTACCCGAGAGCACTTGGTCTCTGGGTTCCATCAACTTTTTTTTAAAAACTATTTGTAGGAAAGCATATAAATATGAGGCAAACAAAATAATTCATATTCTAAGTTTCTATAAAAAAGGAGGGAACCATTATAAGAAAATATAAAATGTTAAAATGAGAGGACAGTTGTGGCAAGTTTTTTTTGTTTTGTTTTGTTTTGTTTTTGCATAGATGCAGTAAAGTTGGAGAAGTTAGGAAGAAGTTTCCTTGGCCTAAGAGATACAGGGTGTCTCTACCCATGAAGCATGGTACTGAATACAGGCTCCAGTCATGTTGTCCACCCCCAGCATCTTTCTTTATGGTCCCAGGAAATGTTCTACTCAGTCATGGTTGTTGTAATCAGTCTTCTGTAATTAGAGATCCTGATTTTTGCACAGAATTTAGGATGACACCAGGGTGTCATGAAGTGTCTTCTGATTTCATCTCACCATTAGGTGACAAGTTAGGGTAACTTGCCCTTAGATCAAGTTGTTGCTGTTTTCCTCATTGTCAGGGAATCATATGAACCTACCCGGGAGCAAGTTGCTGCCAGAGCAGCATTAGGGTCTCCTCTGTGGGGAGTTTGATTCCTGATGCTGATGCAGGAAACTGAGCCAGTTATAAGGTTGGAATTCAAGATATTAATAGTACTTTTAATTATGATGGTTATTGACATAAGTATAAATAGCTCTTACATTGTAATTGCTCTTGATACAAAGTAGCGTACAGGGGCCAGAACCATAGTATATTGGGTAGAGAGCTTGCCTTAGACAGGACAAATCTGGTGTAGTTCTCAGCAGTCCATATGCTCCTCAGAATCAAGAGATTGAAAAGCAAAGAGTAAGACTTGAGTAGCACTGGGTATGGCCCCCAGTCAAAAAATAAAACAAATAGCATACAAAGAAATGAATCTTTGAATCAGAAAGTAGTTGGGGCTATTTTCTAAGCTTAATGGTTAGGTGCATTTTTTTAGAGTAATATGCTATACCAGATTATCTTAGTGGTTTCTAATCTCTATTTCATTTAAATTAAGAACTCTTAATTAAATTTCTAATTTCTTTAAATAAGAGATTAAAATTTCAGTTTTTCTTAACTTTTATAAACCTTGTTTTATAATTTCAAATAATTATTACTAGGCTATGTTTTATAACATTCCCATTATTTTATTTTTTTATAATTTCTTTATTTAAACACCATGGTTACACATGTATGCAGTTGGATTTCAGACATTTTAAATTTTCCTTTGAGTTGAAGAGCACATAGGCTTATTCAGTCCCATATTTGCCAAGTTATTTGTTTCCTTATAACACTAGTTTCTAATATTACTTTGCAATATTGTATTGAAGAGAATATTTTGAATAAAAATTTGTGAATTTATATATCAAAGTAGCCTAGATAATTACAATTATAACAAAATAAATTGAAAATAAACCTAATGTTAAATAATAGTGTGATATCATCATTAGAAATAAAATTTCAAGTTTTTTAACATAAAACTGACTACAACATTGACATACTAATTTTTATTCTTGTTAAAATAATTTCACACTAATCAGAATTTAGAATAACTTTGTTAATTAAAACTTAAAAGCAGCAAAATTACTAGAATTTGTTAGGTATGTTGACTAGACATGGGGGTACAAAATTTAAACATTTAGTTGTAAAAACTTTAACTGAGTTATTTAAATAAATCTCTCATTAAATCATTATTATTTTAATAAAATACGTTTTTATATTTTATTTTATATATATGTATATATATATATATATATATATATAATAAAACCAATGTCTCATGGATAGCCTTTACCTATTGAAAGACTAGTTAACACAGAAAAACATAGTTTTAGGAAAAACAAATGTAGATTTATTGATTGTAGCCAGCTTTAAAAAATTCTCCTGTAAATAAAACATTTTAACTTTTAATGATTACATGATTCATTATTCCATAGTAGGATAATTCTTTTGGTCAGAGCAGAGGCAAGATGAATAAAGATGTATTGACTTTAGCTGCTTCAGGACATACACTAATAAGAGTAAGTAAAAACAAATATAAGCAGTTTTCTTTGTTTTCCCACCATGTTTTAAAATCAATATTCTCACCAAGTAACAATGCTCACATTTGAATAAACTAGTCTTCTTTGATTAAGTTCAGAACTAAGCCCCCAGGACAGATTCAGCTGTTCATATTTGAATGTGGTGTCACTGGCTGACATTTGGGAATTTTCATTAACCTTTTTGGTGTTAAAAATGAAAAAGACAGACCTTTTCATAGCATTTCTAATTAATGCTCTCTGACAGTGTCATACTGTATGAAGTTTTGAGGATTTAGAGGGATTTTGCTTTTGTTTTCTACCCTTAAAATCTTAATCTTAATTATAGGTATTGCTATAATGTTTGATTTTTCATCCTGACTGCTCCTGAAGTAAGAATAGTGGGTATGGTGACAAGTACACTTTGAATTCTGTTCTGTGAATATCTTACTTTCATATTTAATTGATTTAATTCTTTTTTTTATGAATTTAAGTTATCTAAACATTTTACTCTCTGTACAATCTTTTAAATATGCAAACATAGTAAGTACATTCTAAATTATTTTATGAGGTCAGCATTCTACAATATTAAACTATATGAAAACATTACAAGAAAACTATAACATCATCACTAGGACTATTTGTGAAAGTTCTCTGCAAAATATTAGTAAATTAAAGCCAACATTGTAAAAGGAAATTACATATTATAATTACATGCAACCACATGTAAGGGACAACACATTCAAAGATCAATGTAATCACATTAATAGGGTAAAGGGAAATCATATCGTCAATCAATAGATGTAGAAAAGTATTTAAAAAATAAACATCATCATAGTAATTTTTTCAGTAAATTAAAATGAAAGGATTGATGTGTTTCATTATATTTAAATTTAAATATGATTTTAATATTAAAAATTAAATAGTATACTTGTATTGAGAGTTGCATATGTCGGCATTGTATTCAACAAAAATAGGGATTGTGTTGAAGAAAAATTTTTCTAATAAAGTAACTATATAAACAATGATAAATAGACAAAAGTACAATGATAGAATTTAATTTAGGCTTGTTGGAATGTAGTTCATATGTAATAATCCAATATATCTTTTTTAAATATAGTTTTATTTTAATCATAGTGGCTTTCATATCATTGACAATAATATTTTAATTACATATTAACATAGAATCAGGGGAATTCCCATTACCGAATTGTCCTCCCTCCACTTCCGTTCCCGTCCTACTTCCCATAACCTCTTCCCTCGCCCCCGGGGCTGCTAGAATAAGTGGTTCCTTCTGTGCCTAGCTTACTACTTAGTGGTCTTACACCTGTTTGGTCTTGGTACCTCCCTTACTTCCCCCTCTAATTGGGAGGCAGGACTAGATAGTTCAAGTTATATGGTTTTGTTTGAAGAAGAGAAAAGTAACAAACTGGGGAAAAAATCAAATACGCTGAAAATGGGCAGAGTCCTTCTAGAGGCTCTCATCCTAGGCTTGAGAGACGAAGGGGAAAAAAGAAGGTGAAACATCACAACAGTACAAAAAGAAGTGTCAAATAAAATATCCAGTGAGCACTCCCCCCTCCAAAAAAAAAAAAAAAAAGATGAGCACCACATAAAAGCCATGGTCTTGAGATAAAAAAAAATGTGGCAGAGAACATAAAGGAAGAAAAGAAGAGAAGAAAATAAATAAATAAATAAATAAATAAATAAATAAATAAATAAATATAAATGGAGACAACAACTTCAATAACCACACCAAAACAAAGAAATCGACAAAAACTAGATAGGTAAATAAATAGTTTTGTGCTTTTTGCCCTTTTTTTCTTTTTTCTTCCCTCCTGCACATGCACAGTAAATATTGGGGTCATTCAAAAAGGAATTCCCTTGGCCTAAGAGATACAGGGTTTCTCCACCCTTGAAGTATATTGCCATGGGATTAACTATAGACACCTTTCAGGTTCATTTACTCTCCCCTTGGTGCTTTTGTGATGTATGGAAGACTTTTGCTCCATCCCAGGTGAAAAAATCAGAACTCTGTATCTAGAGACTAAGTATCTGAACAGGTCAAGGAGTGGAACTTATGATGAAGTCTTTCTTTGTGGTTCTAGAAGTTCTGTTCCCTCAGTGTCATTTTAATTCATATTCTGTAGTTAGTGGTGTTGCTGCACTGGTCCTTGGATGGGGTTTGGGATAGCGTCTTTCGTTATGTTTTCAGAAGACCCATTCCATTGCAATTGTCTCAGATAGACCTCTGGAACTAAAGATCATGATTGTTATGCAGGTCGTAGCTCAAACCCTAAACTAGGGCTTTTTTATTGATCCCAGAATACATACAGTCGCGTCATGGTTCTGTCAGCCAGTCATCTGTAAATCGTGATCATGGCATTTGGACAAACCAAAGATTGACAAGTCTTCTGATTTTGTCTTGTCATTAGCTGGTGAGGTAGGATAACCTTGTTCCCATTTTCCTCATTGTCAGGATATCATATTAGAGCTGGCACTTGTTGGTGTCCGAGCAGTATTAAGGATGTCCCAGATGGGATTTGTTTCCTGTGGCTGTTGTGAAGAACTGTGTAATTTCTATGTCTGGGATCCAAGGGTTCAAGGCTGAATGTTGGTGTTTAATCACCTGGGGTCTAAGTTGGGTCCACATGACATTTTTTAATGTGGGAAATGCCCCTGTATTGTAAACAAGTATCAGAACTTATTCCTAGTAGATAAAAGCTCGTTTTTATATATAAGATTTCCCTTTTTTTTTTTAGTGTGCCTTTGCAGGGAGAAATGGTGCTACATTATATTGCCAGTGCATTTGAGGGTGGTAAGAGAAGAAAACAGAAACAGGTCACACACCCAAGAAAGATAAAAATAGAAATAAAATATTTTTGTGCATATATATATATCTTTATATATATCTATTTATATATATATATATATATATATATATATAAAAGATTTTAAAAAATAAAATAAAAAAGTAATTAAAGGAACAAAGTGATGCAAAAGCCTGCCTTACATTTCTGGAAAAGCAGGTAAAGAGATAGTGTAATACAGTCTTATACTTATGATGGAAGTATAGGTTTCCCCCATTGCCTTTTGAGATTTTCTTGTGGTGTGTGGGTTCCCGGGTGCCTTTTCATCGCACAAACTGAACCTCTTGTGATTGGCAAATGATTTGCGGCAGGGAGGTCTTGGGAAGAGTTCTTGTATTGGGGATATTTTTAGAGTTAAGTCCAGTTTCAAGTAACAGTCTCACGTCAGGAAGGGTTGGTAAGGAGGACAACGCAGCATGAGTCAGCAGGGGAGTTGGTTGCCTTTTCTAACAGGGGACGAGGTGAGTGAGTAAGAAATGGCTGGATGTGGGGGTTTCCAGGCAGAGTGCTGATTGCTCTACCTGCAGAGTCTCCACCCGGCTGTGCTTCTTCTGAGGAAACTGAGCACCTGAAGGGAGCCCTCTCCTACTCTTCTCTGTCTTTCCTGAACTCTGGAAGCTCTCCTCAGAGCCCTGGGAAGCGAACCCCAAAGAAACTACATTCGGAAGCTACTCAGCGAGCCAGTGAGTGAGTAAGAAATGGCTGGATGTGTGGGTTTCCAGGCAGAGTGCTGATTGCTCTACCTGCAGAGTATCCACACAGCTGTGCTTCTTCTGAGGAAACTGAGCACCTGAAGGGAGCCCTCTCCTACTCTTCTCTGTCTTTCCTGAACTCTGGAAGCTCTCCTCAGAGCCCTGGGAAGCGAACCCCAAAGAAACTACATTTGGAAGCTACTCAGCGAGCCAGTGAGTGAGTAAGAAATGGCTGGATGTGTGGGTTTCCAGGCAGAGTGCTGATTGCTCTACCTGCAGAGTATCCACACAGCTGTGCTTCTTCTGAGGAAACTGAGCACCTGAAGGGAGTCCTGTCCTACCCTTCTCTGTCTTTCCTGAACTCTGGAAGCTCTCCTCAGAGCCCTGGGAAGTGAACCCCAAAGAAACTACATTTGGAAGCTACCCAGCGAGCCAGGGAGTGAGTAAGAAATGGCTGGATGTGGGGGTTTCCAGGCAGAGTGCTGATTGCTCTACCTGCAGAGTCTCCACCCGGCTGTGCTTCTTCTGAGGAAACTGAGCACCTGAAGGGAGCCTTGTCCTACCCTTCTCTGTCTTTCCTGAACTCTGGAAGCTCTCCTCAGAGCCCTGGGAAGCGAACCCCAAAGAAACTACATTTGGAAGCTACCCAGCGAGCCAGAAACTGAGCACCTGAAGGGAGCCTTGTCCTACCCTTCTCTGTCTTTCCTGAACTCTGGAAGCTCTCCTCAGAGCCCAGAGAAGCGAACCCTGAGCACCTGAAGGGAGCCTTGTCCTACCCTTCTCTGTCTTTCCTGAACACTGGAAGCTCTCCTCAGAGCCATGGGAAGCGAACCCCAAAGAAACTACATTCGGAAGCTACCCAGCAAGCCAGTGACTCTCCTCAGAGTCCTGAGAAGTGAACCCCAAAAATACAGCATTCGGAAGCTGCCCAGCGAGCGAGTGAAAACTACGCCTGACCAGTGGGGCCCGACTGTGAAAAACTGTGAGTGCTGCCTGTGTGTGTCTCTCTGCTATCCTGTTGCATGAACCTCCTGAGAGTGAGCTGAAAAGAGGCTCCAGAAGGCACTTAGCTCCACTTTGCTACACAGCCGTGCGCTCTTTCTAAAAAAAAGAACACCATTACAAGAAGAAAAAAACCACACTAAGAACTGTGCTGGATCACAGAAGCAAGAATTTCTCTCCAGACTGTCTTCTCTGCTGCGTGCTCGGGCCTAAGATTTGATCCTGTGTGAGGCTTCATCCACGGAGGACTCCCCTACCTTGGAGGCAAGTCGGCCCATCCAGAAAGGGCGGAGCCAGAGAAGTGTGTTGCCTGCATCATATAACCAATGAATACCACCACAACACGTAGAAAAACCCACAATACAAGTGTGACAATGGGGAAACAACGCAGGCCAGCATCAGACATAGAGAATGAAGATGACAATTCTGATGACCAGTTAACGACCAACCAACTAATCAATCTCTCAGATAAGGACTTTAGAGTAGCAATATGGAATATGCTCAAAGAACTCAAAGAAACCATGAATAGAGTAGAACAGAACACTAATAAGAATCAAGAAAATATGAAGACAGAAATCACAAAACTCCAAACTGAAATAACATGTCAACTAACAGGCCTGAAAAAATCAGTAAACGAAGTGAATGACAAAATGGATAAGCTCTGGGATAGGGTATCAGAAGCTGAGAATAGACTTGCTGCTGTGGAAGATGAGATACATAACAATTCCATAAAACAGGAGAGATTGGAAAAAAATTAAAACAAATGAACAAACAATGGAAAAATTAGTCAAAGAATGGGAACAGATGAAAATAAAGGTCTATGATAAGATCAACAGAAACAACTTAAGAATCATTGGAGTCCCAGAGACCCAGGAAGAAAATTTCCAGGAAAAATCAACGGTCAAGAACATCATTAAAGAGAAACTCCCAGAGCTAAAGAATATATGTGATCAAATCCTGCATGCTCGAAGAGTACCAACCAAAAGAGACCCAAAAAAAACCACCCCAAGACACATCCTAGTCACAATGACAAATCCCACAGATAGAGACAGAATTCTGAAAACAGCAAGATCAAAAGGGGAAATTACATTCAAGCAAGCATCCTTGAGATTTACAGCAGACCTGTCACCAGAAACACTCAATGCCAGAAAGCAGTGGAGGGATATTGTGACAAGACTGAATGAAATGAATGCTTCACCTAGAATACTGTACCCAGAAAAACTCACTTTCCGGTTTGACGGAAGAATACATGGTTTCACAGACAAAAAACAGCTCAGAAACTTTACAGACTCAAAACCAGTCTTAAGAGAAAAACTGAAAGACCTAATTTTAAAACAAGACTAACCAAAAGACACACCAAATTTTGATATAAAGATGGCATTAAATCCCAGGACAATTCTTTCTCTCAACGTCAATGGACTATATGCACCAGTTAAGAGACACAGAGTGGCTAAATGGATCAAAAAACTCAATCCAACCTTCTGCTGCCTACAAGAAACACACCTGAATAGTCAGAACAAACATAGACTCAAAATAAAAGGCTGGAGAAAAGTTATCCAAGCAAACAACACCCATAAAAAAGCTGGAGTGGCCATACTAATATCAGATAATGCAAACTTTATACTCAGGAAGGTTGTAAGGGACAAAGATGGACATTTTATATTAATCAAGGGGTATGTAGAGCAGGAAGAAATAACTCTCCTAAACATATATGCACCAAATGAGGGGCCAGCAAAATATTTAAAACAACTCTGGACAAATCTGAAAAACAATATCAATAACAACACAATAATTGTGGGGGACCTCAACACTGCTTTGTCAACACTGGATAGGTCAACCAGACTGAAACCCAACAAGAATATACTAGACCTGAGGAGAGAAATGGAAGAAAGAGGCCTAGTGGATATATATAGGACACTCCATCCCCAGAAACCTGGATACACATTCTTCTCCAATGTACATGGGACATTCTCCAGGATAGACTACATGCTGGCACATAAAACATACCTCCATAAGATCAAGAGGATAGAAATTTTGCAGACTACCTTCGCTGACCACAAGGCTCTGAAATTATTTGTGAATTCCAAAGGGACTCAGAAGAAAAACTTTAACACCTGGAAGTTAAACAGCCTCATACTCAATAACCAGTGGGTCCGAGATGAAATCAAGAAGGAAATCAAAAGGTTCCTAGAAACAAATGACAATAAAGACACAAATTATCAGAACTTATGGGACACAGCAAAAGCAGTACTGAGAGGAAAATTTATAGCTTTGCAAGCACATATCAGGAAGGAAGAAGGAGCTTACCTGAGTAGCTTAATGACACAGCTAATAGAACTAGAAAGTACTCAACAAAAGGACCCAAAAATAGGAAGACAGAAGGAAATAACAAAGCTGAGAGCAGAAATCAACAAAGTGGAAACCCAAAAAACAATCCGAAAGATCAACGAAAGCAGAAGTTGGTACTTCGAAAAAATAAACAAGATTGATAGACCACTGGCAAACCTAACAAAGAAAGAGAGAGAGAGAAACTTGATAACTCATATTAGGAATAAAAAAGGAGAGATCACTACTGATATGACAAAGATTCAAAGGGTAATCAGAAACTACTTTGAAAAACTCTATGCCACTAAAAATGAGAACCTGGAAGAAATGGATAAATTCTTGGACTCTTATAATCTTGCACGGTTGAAAGAAGAGGATGTAGCATATCTAAACACCCCCATCACCATTGATGAAATAAAAATGGTAATCAAAGGTCTGTTCAAAAACAAAAGCCCAGGCCCAGATGGATTCACTAATGAATTCTTTCAAACTTTCCAAGAGGAACTACTACCAATCCTGGCAAGACTCTTTCATGAAATTGAACAAACGGAAACACTCCCAAACAGCTTTTATGAAGTCAACATCACCCTAATACCTAAACCAGACAGAGATGCTACGAAAAAAGAAAATTACAGACCAATATCGCTGATGAATGCAGATGCAAAGATCCTCAACAAAATCCTGGCAAATAGGATTCAATGCCTCATTAAGAAGATCATCCACTACGATCAAGTAGGTTTCATCCCAGGAATTCAAGGATGGTTTAATATCCGTAAGTCTATCAACATAATACACAACATCAACAACAACAAAAATAAAAACCACATGATTATATCAATAGATGCAGAGAAAGCATTTGACAAGGTCCAACACCCATTCTTGATCAAAACTTTCAGCAAGATGGGAATGGAAGGAACCTTTCTCAATATAGTTAAGGCCATCTACCAGAAGCCAGTGGCAAATATTATCCTCAATGGAGAAAAACTAAAAGCCTTCCCTCTAAATTCTGGCACAAGACAAGGCTGTCCTCTCTCACCACTCCTATTCAACATAGCACTGGAAATACTTGCTATAGCGATTAGGCAAGAAAAAGATATCAAGGGAATCCAGATAGGAAAGGAAGAAGTCAAGCTCTCACTGTTTGCAGATGACATGATGCTCTACTTAGAAAACCCTAAAGACTCTACGAAAAAGCTTCTAGAAACAATAGACTCATATAGCAAGGTGGCAGGCTACAAAATTAACACACAAAAATCAATGGCCTTTCTATACACCAATAGTAATAAGGAAGAAATGGACATTAAGGAAACAACCCCATTCACAATAGTGCCACACAAACTCAAATATCTTGGAATCAACTTGACTAAAAATGTGAAGGACCTATACAGAGAAAACTATAAAACTCTGCTCCAAGAAATAAGAGAGGACACGCGGAAATGGAAATGCATACCTGCTCATGGATTGGCAGGATTAACATCATCAAAATGGCAATACTCCCCAAGGCATTATACAGATTTAATGCTATCCCTCTAAAGATACCCATGACATTCTTCAAAGAAGTGGATCAGGCACTTTTGAAATTTATTTGGAACAATAAACACCCTAGAATAGCTAAAGCAATCATTGGGAAAAAGAATATGGGAGGAATTACTTTCCCCAACTTTAAACTTTACTACAAAGCAATAGTTAATCAAAAAAGCATGGTATTGGAATAAGGACAGACCCTCATACCAGTGGAATAGGCTTGAATACTCAGAAAATGTTCCCCAGACATACAATCACCTAATTTTTGATAAAGAAGCAGGGAATCCTAAATGGAGCAAGGAAAGCCTCTTCAACAAGTGGTGTTGGCACAACTGGCTAGCCACTTGCAAAAAATTGAACTTAGACCCCCAGCTAACATCATGTACGAAGGTAAAATCTAAATGGATTAAAGACCTCGATATCAGACCCCAAACCATAAGATATATAGAACAACACATAGGCAAAACTCTCCAGGACATTGAGACTACAGGCATCTTCAAGGAGGAAACTGCACTCTCCAAGCAAGTGAAAGCAGAGATTAACAGATGGGAATATATTAAGTTGAGAAGCTTCTGCACCTCAAAGGAAATAGTGCCCAGGATACAAGAGCCACCCACTGAGTGGGAGAATCTATTCACCCAATACCCATCAGACAAGGGGCTAATCTCCAAAATATACAAGGCACTGACAGAAATTTACAAGAAAAAAACATCTAATCCCATCAAAAAATGGGGAGAAGAAATGAACAGACACTTTGACAAAGAAGAAATACAAATGGCCAAAAGACACATGAAGAAATGCTCCACATCACTAATCATCAGAGAGATGCAAATCAAAACAACAATGAGATACCTCCTCACACCACAGAGAATGGCACACATCACAAAGAATGAGAACAAACAGTGCTGGCGGGGATGTGGAGAGAAAGGAACCCTTATCCACTGCTGGTGGGAATGCCGTCTAGTTCAACCTTTATGGAAAGCAATATGGAGATTCCTCCAAAAACTGGAAATCGAGCTCCCATACGACCCAGCTATACCACTCCTTGGAATATACCCTAAGAACACAAAAATACAATACAAAAACCCCTGCCTTACACCTATATTCATTGCAGCTCTATTTACCATAGCAAGACTCTGGAAACAACCAAGATGCCCTTCAACAGACGAATGGCTAAAGAAACTGTGGTACATATACACAATGGAATATTATGCAGCTGTCAGGAGAGATGAAGTCATGAAATTTTCCTATACATGGATGTACACAGAATCTATTATGCTGAGTGAAATAAGTCAGAGAGAGAGAGAAAAACGCAGAATGGTCTCACTCATCTATGGGTTTTAAGAAAAATGAAAGACATTCTTGCAATAATAAATTTCAGACACAAAAGAGAAAAGAGCTGGAAGTTCCAGCTCACCTCAGGAAGCTCACCACAAAGAGTGATGAGTTTAGTTAGAGAAATAACTACATTTTGATCTGTCCTAATATTGAGAATGTATGAGGGAAATGTAGAGCCTGTTCAGAGTACAGGTGGGGGTTGGGTGGGGAGGAGGGAGATTTGGGACTTGGGTGATGGGAATGTTGCACTGGTGATGGGTGGTGTTCCTTTTATGACTGAAATCCAAACACAATCATGTATGTAATCAAGGTGTTTAAATAAAAAAAATAAATTAATATTTAAAAAAAAAAAACAGGGGACGAGGTGTGGGTTTGACTGGTTGTCCCTTCACTTGAGTGCTGGGTACTGGTTCATTCGGTTAGGTGGTTAGTCTTGATGCCTAATGGATTAAGAACTGAGGGTGAAGAGTTAGGTTTGAAATCTGGATGGAATTAAGGGGTGAAGGGATAGTTGGATTTCCGAAGGGGGGAAAGGGTAAAGTATATGGAAGGGGCAGGAAAGAAGAAGAGAGAAAATAAATTAAAAATAAAAGGAGAAAAAAAAGAAAGTAGTGAGAAGAGAGGAGAAAAGAGCATGGGAATGCTAATTTGCTTGAATGTGTTCGCTGAGTAGGGCCTGTAGTATAAGTCTGTAGGTCACTGTTGCTGCTTTGGTGGCCTGGCTGGTAACGTGCTTCAAGTCCTAAAAGAAGGTATAACCTAGAAATAAAGGGTATGTTAGAGAGGTTTATCAGGACATTCTCGTATGCAAGCAAGCTGGGTATGTTATCTCGTGTTACTGAGCCCCGAGATGCCATCTTAATTTGTCCACCCTTTGTATCCAAGAACTCCTGTGGACATAAAAGCTGAAAGGTTAATTTAAATATATTAAGAGTAAGGCATTAAAACATATTGTTATGAAATGCTTCCATTGGAGTCAGTGATTTCCCATGGTATTTTTTACCTGTTATCCTGTATAAGATTCCTAAGGGATTATTATGGGCCTTTGTAGTAGAAGGCTGATTGCATACCTGTTCTCTCTATGCTGCTGTTTCCGTTGTTGCTGGTTTCTTTGTGGTATAATGTGTAGTCAAGAGTTTGTGTTGTTCCTCTTTCATGTGTTTTGGGCATTGCTCTCCAGTATATGTTGACTGTTATATTGTTAGGAGATTCTACCCTGTTAAACCCTTTTATTTGATTGTTCAATATTAGTTGTATATAAGGTGTATGTTCTAGGTGCTTCAGAATAGTGCTATCATTCTGTGTTTATCTTTTGTCTTCTGACTTACTTCGTTTAACATAACATGTTCTAGGTCCATCCACGTTGCTGCAAAGTCTGTGACTGTATCATTTCTGATGCCATGTAGTCTTCCATTGTATAGATACCACATCTTAATGATCCATTCATCTGTTGTTGGACATCGAGGTTGGTTCCAAGACTTGGCTATTATACTCAGTGCTGTGATAAATAGTGGGGTGCACACATACTTTGGAATGAATATCCTTCCAACTTGGGGGTAGATACCTAGGAGAGCAATTTTTGGGTCAAGTGGCAGCTCAATTCTGAGTTCTTTGAGCACTCTACCATTCCCCATAGCTGTTGAATTAAGGGGCATTCACACCAGCAGTGGATGAGAGTGCCTTTTATACCGTATCCCCGCCAACAGAAATTGTTCCAATTATTTTTGATGTGAGCCATCCTCACTGCTCTAAGGTGATACCTCATTGTTGTCTTGATTTGGATTTCCCTAATAATAAGTGAAGGTGAGCATGTTTTCATGTGTTTGTTCGTCATCTTTCGGTCTTCCACAGAGAAGTGTCTATTCATTTCATCTCCCCATATTTTTATGGCTTTATTTGGTTTTAGGGGGCTCAGCTTTCTGAGTGCTTTGTATATTCTGGATATCAGTACTTTATATGGCATGTTGAATGCAAAGATTTTTTTCTCATTCAGTTATCTTGTGTTAAGTAGCATTGCTTTTGCCATACAGAAGCTTTTTAGTTTGGTGTAGTCCCATTTTTTTATGTTTGATGCTAATTGCCATTGGCATTCTATCATCAAAGTCTTTTTTGATATATAGATCTTCAAGTGTTCTGCCTATTATATCTTCAATAAACTTTATAGATTCGGGTCTGATTTCAAGATTTTTAATCCATTTTGAGTTGACTTTTGTATAGGGGGTGAGGTATGGGTCAATTTTCAATTTCTTACAGATGGTTTTCAGTTGTACCAACACCATTTGTTGAAAAGACTTTCTTTGTCCCATATCAAGTTCTTGGCTCTTTTGTCAAATATTAGTTGACTGTAATATCTGGGGGCTTACGTCTGGAAATTCTGTTCTAACCCATTGATCTGAAGCTCTTCCTTGTACCAGTATCATGCTGTTTTGATCACTATGGCTTTATAGTATAGCTTCACATTAGGTAAAGAGACGCCATCCAGCTTCCCGTTTTTTAGTATGTGTTTGGCTATTCTGGGTCTTTTGTGGTTCCAGATACATTTTATGATTGATTGTTCTAATTCTTTAAAGAATGATGTGTGAATTTGGATGGAGATTACGTTAAATCTATATAGGAGTTTGGGTAGGATAGTCATTTTGACTATGTTGATTCTACCTATCCATGAGTATGGGGTGTTCTTCCATTTCCCTAGATCCTCTTCAATTTCTTTCTGAAGTGTTTTGTAGTTTGCCTGGTATAATTCCTTCACTTCTCTTGTAAGGTTGATTCCTAGGTACTTGATATTTTTTGATACAATTTTAAATGGAGTTGTATTCCTAATCTCTCTCTCTTCTACTTTATTATTTGTATAGAGTAATGCTACTGTCTTTTGTGTATTGACTTTGTAACCAGCCACTTTGCTGTATTGGTTTATTGTTTCTAGGAGTTTTACTGTGGACTCTTTAGGGTTTTCCATGTCATCTTCAAAAAGAGATAGTTTTAATTCCTCTTTCCTTATTTGAATTACTTTGATTCCCTTCTCTTTTCTGATTGCTATTGCTAAGACTTCTAAGATGATGTTGAATAAGAGTGGAGAGAGTGGACATCCTTGCCTAGTTCCTGACCTTAGTGGAAATGCTTTCAGTTTTTCACCATTAAGGATAATGTTGGCTGTGGGCTTTTCATAGGTATCTGTAACTATCTTGAGAAAGTTTTCTTTCAGACCTTTTTTGCTTAGTGTTTTCAACATGAATAAGTGTTGGATTTTGTCAAATGCCTTCTCTGTATCGATTGATATGATCATGTGGTTTTTGTCATTTTTATTATTGATGTGGTATATGATGTGATTGATTTTCATATGTTGAACCAGCCTTGCACCCCTGGGGTGAAACCCACTTGGTCATGTTGCATAATCTTTTTGATGTAGTGCTGGATTCCATTCGCTAAGATTTTGTTGAGTATTTTTGCGTCTATGTTCATTAGTGAGATTGGTCTGTAGTTTTCTTTCTTGGTGGTATCTTTGCCCTCTTTGGGAATCAGAGTGATGTTAGCCTCATAAAAGGAATAAGGGAGGATTCCTGTATTTTCAATGGTTTGGAAGAGCCTGTGGATCAGTAGAATTAATTCTTCTTGGAATGTTTGATAGAATTCACGTGTAAAACCATCTGGGCCTGGACTTCTGTTCTTGGGGAGTTTCTTAATTACTGTTTCAATTTCCTCCAAGATGATTGGCCTGTTTAGGCTTTCTAAATCCTCCTTTTCTAGTCTTGGGAGCTGGTATTTTTTCAAGAATCTGTCGATTTCTACTGGATTCTCTAGCCTAACTGAGTAAAGTTGTTCATAATATGTCCTTATGATGTGTTGGATTTTTGGGGTTCTGTTGTAATCTCTCCCCTTTCATTTGTGATCCTGCTTATTGGGGTGTTTCCCTCTTCTTTTTTTGGTGAGTCTTGCCAGTGGTTTTTCTATCTTGTTTATTCTTTCAAAAAACCAACTCCTAGTCTCATTGATTTTCTCTATTGTTTTCTTAGTTTCTATGTTGTTTATTTCTGCTATGGTTTTTATAATTTTGTGTCTTCTGGTTGTGTTTCAGTTTCTTTGTTGCTGTTGTTCCAACTCCTTAAGATGGTCCTTTAAGCTGCTAATTTTGTTGTTTTCCTATTTCCTAACATAGGATTGTATTGCCATGCGTTTTTCCTGATTACTGCTTTTGCTGTGTCCCACAAATTTTGACAAGCTGTTTCTTCATTGTCGTTTGTCTCAAGAAATCTTTTTATTTCTTCCTTGAGTACCTCTTTGATCCAGCTATTTTTGAGCAGCATGTTGTTTAATCTCCAGGTGTTGGATATTCTTCTTTGCTTCTTTTTACAGTCAATTTTGACTTCTGTTGCATAGTGATATGACAGGGTGCTTCTAATCATCCTTACCTTTGTGATTTTATGCAGGTTAGATTTGTATCCTAAGGCATGGTCTATTCTGGAGAAGGTTCCATATGGACTTGAAAAGAATGTGTATTCTGCTTTCTGGGGGTGGAGGGCCCTATATAAGTCTATTAGCCCTAGTTCTTCTAGTTTTTTATTTAGGACTCTTAATTTTTTGTCAGTTTTCTGTCTGGTGGATCTGTCCAGTGGTGATAGTGGAGTATTAATATTTCCTACTACTATCACATTTCCTTTCATGTGTTTCTCCAGTTTTGCAAGCAGTTGCCTTACATATTTTGCTGACTCTGCATTAGGTGCGTAGATATTAACCAGTGTTAGCACTTGTTGGTCTAGTGTTCCCCTGATCAGTAAGTAGTGACCCTCTTTGTCTCTGATCACTTTCTTGAGGTTGAATGCAATTTGGTCTGATATCAGAATGGTTGTCCCTGTTTTTCTTGAATTC
Source organism: Suncus etruscus (assembly GCF_024139225.1). NCBI lineage: Eukaryota > Metazoa > Chordata > Mammalia > Eulipotyphla > Soricidae > Suncus > Suncus etruscus. The sequence continues at coordinate 69,150,164 of NC_064852.1, read as the reverse complement.
CATTGGCTTGGATAATTGATTTCCATCCTTTTATTCTAAGCCTGTGCCTATCTTGTACTTGTAGGTGTGTTTCTTGTAGGCAGCAAAAATCTGGTTTATGTTTTCTAATTCAGTTTTCTATTATGTGTTCTAAGGGAGAGTTTAGTCCATTAACATTTAAGGAGATTATTGACAGAGAAGTATGTTGTGCAGTTGTGTTGTTTAGGGCAGTTGTTGTTACAATTGGGGGTTTGGATTGTGTAATTCGTCTCTGAGTAGGTCATTTAAGTTCAGTTTTGTTTGCACAAATAATGCGAGTTTTTTTTTTGTTTGTTTGTTTGAGAATGATTTTAGTCTTCCCTCCCTTGTGAATGAGAGTTTTGCTGGATAATGGACTCTGGGTTGTAAATTTCTTTCATTCATTCATTTAAATAAGTCATTCCACTCTCTTCTTGCTTGTAGTATTTCATATAGGAGATATGGTTTGATTTTAATGTTCTTTCATTTGTATGTGAAGGTTTTTTTCTCTCTTATTGCTTTAAGTAGGTCACTTTTCTCTTTGTTTCTTGCCATTTGAATTACTATGTGTCTTGGAGTTGGTTTGTTAGGGTCTATTTTGTTGGGGACTCTTTTCACATCCTGGATTTGCTCAGATGCATATTTCCAGAGGGTGGAAAAGTTTTCCACTATTATTTCCCTGACTAATTGTTCTTCCCCTTTCCCTGTTTCCTCACTTTCTGGTATACCTAAAATTCTTACATTGTTTCTTTTGTCTTTGTTCTTTAAATACTTGACTTTTACTTCCAGTACTTTGCCTTCTATTTCTTTGTTGGCTTCTTTGTTGTCTTTTGTTTGCAGTTTATCTTTGAGTTGTTCTATGTGATTCTCGAGCTGTGGGAATCTGCCCTTCTGGCTTTCTACAGTTTTATGTAATTGCTTTAATTCTAGTTTCATGGAGTCTCTCATATTTTGTAACAATTCTTCTTTTAGTTGGTTGATTTGTTTATCCATGGATTTCTTGTATTTGCTGGCTAATGTTTATTTCATTTTCTTTAACATGGCTTACATTTTATTCCTCATGGCTACTTTAATATCTTCTGCTGGGTCTGTGCATTTTGGAGGACTTGGAAATGTATTGGGGATCCTTTCCATATCCCCTGAATTCAGGGTCTTCCTTGATCTACCCATATTCCTTTGTATATATTGGTGTGGCTTAGAATATAGTGCCTTCTGAGTTCAGACTACTTTTGCCACCTGTGTGTTGGGGCTGAGTTCCTTCTCTGGAGTGCTGCTCCTGGTGGGTGTTGCTGAGGTTTGGCCTCTCCCATGTCCTCCAGTCAAGCCTGGTCGATGACCCCCCCCTTTCCTGTCAGGCAGTGCAGTTCTGCTCCTGGCCACAGTGGCAAAGGGCATCGTTGAGCCTAGATGAATCACCTCCCTCTTCTGGGAGTCAGTCTGTACTTCCTTCTTGGCCCTCTAGTAACTGGTCCTCCTGGCTCTCTGTCTCCCAGGGCTGCCTATGCCACGTTGGCAAGTTGACAAAAGTTTTCGAGCTTCTTCTGGCCTCTCTCTCAGGTTATTAGGATCTTCCTGGGATACCTGTTATTGTGACACTCCGACGGCCCTCTGGTGCCCTTCCTGGCACCTCCTTCCCAACCTCACCGCCTCCCCAGGACTGCTCACTGCTCCCTCAGCTCTACGTGGTATTTATACCGTTACATTATTAAATATTGTAATCTTGTAATGTTCCAATTAAAATAAATTTAAAGTTTATTTTAAAAACAACAATAAAAATAATCCATAAAAATTTAAAATTAAATAACAGAAAATTTAGTCATTTTAGTTCATTCTCAAAAGAGCATTTAGTATCTGGGAAATAGAAATGCATAGACATTCATAAGCAAAGTTATAGAAAAAAATCATGTCGCATTAATATTTTCTGAATAATGGTATCAAGTTTCATTAATGATCTGAAAAAAAATTTCATAATATATATACTATTGTTCTCCTGGAGATGATATTATTTAAAATAATTTTAAACCTTAGCACAGGTTAGTGACTCTATTAAGCAATATTGTATTGTAATATGCATAAGTGTGCATAATATAATCCAATAATCTAGGCATTTATATACCATAAATACTGATCTTTGTAATGAAAGAAAGCATCTGAGAGAAAATTTTTTTCAGAATTATTTATAAAAATACTGGAAAACTACTAATCTTCAATAAAAAGCAATTTATATAAACTCCAATGATTCCAAATTAAGAAATACTATCCAATAGTTAATATGAGTTGAAATATTTTCCATGAATTAACTTGAAAGTTCTAAAGAACTTATTTTAGATAAAGACTGGGTGTCACTAAATATTCAAAGCACTTCAGCATTTTCTCACAATCTTGGGAGTCAGCTACTTTCAGTGACTTCTGGTTATTGGGGCATTGGTCAGCTTTATCATCTATTGATTCAGAAGATGCAGAACTAAACTAATTGGTCCAGGCCATTCTTCAAGCAAAATACATAGATTAAGAAGAGCACTGAAGGGGCTGGAACAATAGCACATCAGTAGGGCTTTTACCTTGCATGCAGCCAACACAGGATGGACCCTGGTTTGATTATCTGCAGCCCATATGGTTTCTGAGCATGCCAGGAGCAATTTCTGAGCTCAGAGCCAGAAGAAACCGCACAGCTGTTTGTGACCCAACCCCCATTCCAAAAAAAAAAAAAAGAAAGAGAGTATAGAATTCATCAAAGTAATGATATGTGTCTGTTCACTTGAATATTCTATAAAGGCAAAAACAATTTTTAACTGTTTTTACTTAGTGTATAATTTAGTTAAAGCTTGCATCTATATCTAATTTTCTTGAATGTAATGCTAATATTATATGTGTTTGATTATTATAATTTTCTGCCTCTTACTAAAATGCAAATCCCATGATAATAATAAATTTAACTTATTCAAAATGCATCCACAGTAACAGGAAACTTCACAAACACATATGAGTACTTAAGGGAAAAATTAGGTGAATTAACAATCTCTCCTAAGAAAATACTTTCAGTAAGAGAATATAATTTAAAATATTAAGTGAACTGGAACTATATTTTATCACAGACCCTTATTTTTCTATCTGAATGTTAATCTTAATGTACCAATGGTATTTTAATATTGACATTAGTTGTTGTTAAGAGGATTTGACAATATTTTTAAATATATATAAAAAGTCAAATATCACAGTTTTTTTTAAATAAAGCTTATTTGCATGGGCCACAGCGATTGCACAGTGGTAGAGCATTTGCCTTGCAAGCAGCCAGTCCAGGACCTACCTCTGTTCAATGGCTGGTGTCCCATATGGTTCCCTGTAAATGCCAGGAGCAATTTCTGAGTACATAGCCTTGAGCGTCACCTGATGTGGCCCAACAACAACAACAACAATATCAACAACAACAAAGCTTATTTGCAGTACAATATTCTATGGAGAGAAAGAAAGACTACATGCATGCACAACCACGCATATGCATCTGGAAAGACAGATTAAAGTATTCTGAAAAAATAGTAATAATTAACTCATAACTAAAAATTTTGCAACTATATAATCTGACAAATCAAATTCACATACAGCCATACAATGCAGTTAGACTGAGCTGATCTTATAGTCAGGGACACAATTAAAAGTTCTATTTATCACTGATATTTAATCTCTTTCACAGCAAGCATTTATGTTGACCACAATCAATTCTCTCCACATGACATATCACTAGATGTACTAAATGACATTATTGGTCCTCAAACTCACAATGCTGAGGTCACTGTAAACCACACTGTATTAACATTTCTAAATGACTTATTTTTCTATTATGCTGCCAACAAATAAATGATCTTTTAATCATCCTAATATTGTATTTAATTCAGTATTATTTAGACATTGCTAATTTATGCAATGGATATTTATTTAGAATGAATGTATACTTCATTTATATATAAAATGAAAATATAGCACAATTGTGTAATTGTATATAAATGTATATCATTAGTATACATTAGTGATACATTAATATCACTTCTCATAGCCCTGTCTAATATTTTTTCTGATATCTAGAATGTGAGCTCATCTTTTACTGTAGTCTGAGGAAATATAATTTTTTACCAACCAAACAATATAGCAAAAGGAGCATAACTTGTTAATGAGTCCTGGGAACAACTTTTAGTAAAAAAAAATGTTACTGATATTTGATTTAAAGTTACTTTATGAGGATTCCAATGTACAGAAAAAATAATACTTCACTCAGACTGTAATAACTTCATTCTATATATTTATACATTTTACATTCATTTGAAAAAGTTGAGACTAACTACATATATTTTCATTTTTCATACTTGGAATCTGTATATTATACTATATGTTATATTATAGTATTTGAAATATATAATTACTTAACATTATTCATATCAAAATAAAATATAGCTAACATCAAACATGATAGTGAAGAAATTTATAAACAAAAACTGATTTATCAAATACACTGTTCATTAATAAAAAGGTAAGTTTGAAATCTGCTAAAGTAATTTAGAGATTTAGTTACTCATAACTACTCATGTTATACTTTGTGAATTATAGCAATTGAGTCTGCTTCCTTGACTGTAAAATTATTTTAATTAAAATATTTATTTAAGCACTAAAATTACAAACATGATTTCAGTTGGGTTTCAAACATAAAAATGTATACACCTCCTCACCAGAGTCTGGCTATTGTAAATAGAGCTAAAAATGAACATAGGCATGCAGAGGCATTTTTTGTGTGTTCCTAGGGTATATCCCTAGGAGTGGTGTAGTTGGATTATATAGGAGCTCAATTTCCATTTTATTTGCGGAATTTCCATATTGTTTTCCATAAAAGCTGAACTTTATGGCATTCCCACCGGCATGATGGTATCTCCTTGCTGTTTTAATTTGCATCTCCCTGGTGATTAGTGATGTGGAGCATTTTTAAGTGCCTTTTGACCATCAGTATTTTTTCTTTGAGAAAGTGTCTGTTCGTTTCTTCTCCCCATTTTTGATGGGTTTTATATATATATATATATAAATATAAAAATATATATAAAATATATATATATATTATTGTTTCTGTCCTAACGTTGTATATCTTAGATGTTAGCCCCTTTTCTGATGGGTATTGGCTGAATATTTTTTCCCATTCCATAGTGAGACACATACTCTGTTCATGGTTAGGGGAAGATTAACATAATTAAAATGAAAATACTTCCCAAAGCATCGTACAGATTTAATGTGATTCCTCTAAAGATACCCAGGACATTTTTCAAAGAAGTGAACCAAAAGCTCATAAAATTCATTTGGAACAATGAACTCCCATGATAAAGCAATTCTTAGAAAAAAGATGATGGGGTACATCACTTTCCCCAACTTTAAATTGTGTTACAAATCAATAGTAATTAAAACAGCATGAAACATAATTTCTTTATTCCTTTTAGTTACAATGAAACATATGCTGAGACATTTGTACATATATATGTTCAATATGTAATATGTTTTTTCATAGAAATTAAATTCATAATTCAATTATTAAATTAAAAATTCTAGAAAAATAATTATGTAGGGTGTAGATATAAACTCTATGCAAATCTTCAGTAAAAATAAACATACAATGTAAGTATATGATACTACACTCTTAGGTAATATTTACAATATAACTAAGTTGTTACTTTTACATCTTTTAGATATCATATAATAGTAAAGTAAATGCAGGTGGGTACAAATGACATATTTTAAGAATGCAGGCAGTATATGATTATTTGTGAAGAAAAGGCAAAGTAAAGAAAAAACTAAAAAAAAAGCCATATACTTTTTAATTTTAGGCCGCATGATAATTAAAGCAGAGCTGGAGAGAGTGCTGTGGGTAGGCATTTGCCTTGTAAAACAGGGCCAGGAGTGGCCCCATCCTCTACTCTCTGCCTTCTGCCCTATAACACTGAGTGTATAATCTAATAAGAGCAAATATTAAAGAAGCATAGAAATATGCGAAGCAGCTGGGAGTCTAGTTTCTATGAACAATTTTAACTGTCAGTCACGATTTCCTCATATAGAAGTCTACCCACAAAGAAGGATTTTCTAGAATGCAATCAAAATGGAGTAACCATGAACTAGAGATAAAAAGGAAGAAAATATTTTATTTTTTATTTATTTAAATATTTTCGGCCATGTTTGGTGAGATTCAGGATTTAATTTTGGTGCTTTGCTCAGAGATTATTCCTGGCTTGGGATGCCCCTTTGAATCACATGTAGTGCTTGGTATAAAACAGAGGCTAGCCACATGCAAAGTGTGCTTATATATTTTATATTGATTTTTAACTCTATTTTAATATTTAAATTAGGAAAAATTTTTGATGGCTACAGTTCTATATTTTGCTTGTGGATTTAATTTTTTCCAAGGGATAAAATCAGCCATTAAAAAAGTCAATTCAAATATTGACTGATAATTTAGTGCCGCGAAGGCCCAGTGCTGTGGTTACTATGGCAGAGACACACTCCTACAGTGTTTAGAGGTGTCTAAGACTACACTGAAAGTAATGAGGTAGTCTTCCGTGTCAAAATGGAACTCAGCATCATTCACATTAAAGGCATGCACATTTAATACCTGATTTTCTTTTTAACACTCTTTTATGTAGTTAAACTGAATCTTTAACCTTCCTGCTGCTCGAGATATGAATCAACAATAACACATGGTTTGTAAAATCATTGATTTGCTCAATTATTTCTCACTAATATAAATCCCAGGGGCTGTCAAAACACAAAGAAGTTTTTAAAATATAGAATTCAAGATTTATTTCTGGACTACTTTAAAATATTAACTAGATTTTCTAATCAAATAATTTCTAATTAAACAAGTTTGCCACTAAACCAAAAATTATCTTACAAGATGCAGAAACTTATTTTTACTTTTTGGCATGGTATCACAAGAAATGCACAAAGGACTGGCTATGCTGGGCCACACTTGGCTAAAAGGTTAGTGTGGTTCTATACTACCATCTCAGGAAACTAAGGTACACCTGCCATCATTGCTGAGAATACCAAGGTAACCTGTCAAAGTGTGTGGACCTTCACAGATATACCTTTCAGTAGAAGGAGAGAATTCAAAGTTTACTCCTTACTCACTCTCTAATTATATACATTGTATGACATTAAGAATACTATTTTTAAGAATACTATTAAGAATACTATTACCTTTAATTAGATTAACCAGATAATTTCCAAGGTCTATGTTAGTTAAAATTGTATGTTTTCTTTTCCTAATAGCATTTGCTTAGTACAGCATGTAAATAGACCCAACCCAAACACATTCATAAAGTTATCTCTATCAGAAATATGTAAAAATAATAACATGTGGCCTTTATGTATAATTAAGTACATCGATTTATATTTTTATGTTTAATAATAATTTTTATTTTGACCAACTTCGATTACATATCTTTCACAGTAATATTTTAGGTACATATTGACATTGAATCAGGGGAATTCCCACCACCAAAGTTGTCCTCTCTCCACCCCCCATTCCCAGCATGCATCCCTTATTCACTGCCCTGACACCCTAGAATGCTAGTATAAGCTGTCCCCTCTGTGTCTAGCTTTTCGTATATTGGGTATCGATTCTGTTGTCGTTGGCTTTGGATTTGGTGTTTTAGTCCGATCATTTTTATTACTACTTAGTGATCATACAACTGTTTGATCTTGGTATCCTCCATTGTTTCCCCCTCAATTTGAGAGGCAGAACAAGATAGTTCAAGTTATGTGGTTCTATTTGAGGAAAAGAAAAAAATAATATGGGGTGAAAATCAAACAAATAAAAAATGGGTGGAGTCCTTCTAGAGCAGGGGTCTTTAAACTTTTTAAATTGGGGGCCGGATTACGGTCCCTTAGAGAGCTGGAGGGCCAGACTATATGAGCTACTAATTCCTACTCACACTGCACATATCTTAAATAAATAAAATGAAAACTGAAAGGTCCGGGCGTCCTAATCTAGCTGCCTGACGCAGAGAAATGAAGAGGCCGAGGTCCCAGAAAATGCTCTACAAAGTGCTTTAATACTGACCATTCGGAATGGCCAGGGTCAATGTGTCCCCAGAATAGGACAGGGACAAAAAGACCTCGTGGTCCCGTAGTTTCCCCCCTTATATAGGATGGGAAGTGGGAAGGGAAGGAGAGTCCTTGAGGGCTGGACTTCCGCTATGGTAACACGAATCATTGGTGAGGTAGGGGTAAAGGTGGGGCTGGGGTAGTGATGACTTCCTTAAGGGCGGGGCATCCACCAAGGTTGGTGGAGGCGGGGTTGACTTCCCTTTTCAATCCCCACTTCTTATAGTGAGGCTTCTAATTCTAGAAGCCAATGTGATCAGGGGCCTCCACTTACTGATATTCCTTGTCAGAATTATCTGCATGAGCTAACCCTTGGTATTGTTGGCGTAATACCATAAGTTTAACTTTCCCAACCTGGGCTCATCTGAATGTAGTGAGGCGATTGATTATGCATGGGCCAATGTCTACCAGAAGTAAAAGGCTAAGGAGGGGCCCAGTAGGGGTATTAGATAGGGGAGAATCCCACCCCATAAAGACCATAAGGGACCATCTAATAGCTCTTTTCTTCTTTTGGGCCAGCTCCTCTTGATGGCGTCTGATTTCGCCCTCCTTGCTCTGCCAAGATCAAATCTAACCCTCGCCTGTTTTGTAATTCCACTTCAGCCACTGAGTCGAGCTGGTCCAGCACATTATTAATAGATTTATATACTATCTCCACATCTGAAATTAACTTTTGTGAGAGTCTGTTATTCCTGTCTAGTCTCGCTAGCCCTGCTCCCCCAGTCACCAATTTACCTGCTACTTCTGAGCCCTACCAGTAGAGTGCTCAGACCTAGGACTGCCTCCTAAAAGATCTATGCTAGGCAGAGGGATGGGCTCTGTCCCTGGAATGATGTCAATGTTGAGAAGTACTAATGCTGGGGCACAAATTCCAGTCTAGTTTTGGGGTAAAAAAGAATAAGCCAAATTTTCACCACATATCCATACCCGTTCCGGAGGTAAATACCCTGGGCTAGAGGGAGCAGGCAGGACTTCTGAGCACTGAGTACCTCCTACCTGACCCAGGTCTACAGATTTGGTGCTGTTATGCGAATAGCAAACAGACGATTCAAAGCTAAAAGGGACTACCTTTTGACATAAGTACAGCTAGAAGAAGCAAAGGTTAGATTACCTAATCAGACAGTGACAGCCAGAGGCCAATTCCACCCCCACTTTTTTTAAGAAACCTTTAAGTTAAAAATTTAAATGCTCAAAAATTTTTTTCTGACTTTCAAAACATTAGCTAGATTTTTCTTAGATATGTAAATGACCCACTGGGATTTCTTTGCCTACGCCCACATTTCCCAGTCAAGTGAGTTTGGGAGGACAATAGTCTGCCCTGGGGGCATAGTGAATTCCTTCAGGCTGGAGAGTTTAAAAAGCACCTTTTTCCTTTTTTTTTCTTCAGCTAGGGAAAAGAAAAAAAAAAGGCCAGTTGCTTGGTCAGGGAACCATTTCTTTTTGGCCTGAACACATGGCAGGAAAGTTGGGCAATCACAAAGTCCAGAAATTCTCCAGGGAAAATTTATCCCCGATGGCCATTGAGAAATCTGGGGTTTGCGATTTCCGACACCCTCCGCCATGTAGCCACAAAATAGATTTTAGGGGGGACGGAAATAATTGTTTACCATCATAGAGCTAGACCTAGAAAAACAAGCTGTTGGCACCAGGTTATGCAAACTAACCAGCAGGGGACTTTTGGCTGGCTTTGGTACAGACATTTCTTTGTAGGAGAGCTGAGGCTGGATTTCTATAGTGGCCAAATAGAGAGAAAAATGTAATGTTAGAGCCATGTTGGAATCACCACCAATGATCCATGCAAAGGGTCAAATGATTGACTTCACTAAGCAGGCCTTTTGGCAAATAATTCTTTTAGAGGAAAGCACTGCACCAAGGAAAGGGAAAAACCATGTCTGGTGTGTGCTTTCCTTAAATGGGATGTAACATATAAATATCAATTTGAGAGAAGAAAGGTAAAAAGGAAGAGGAACACATCAACAATGCAAAAAAGAAAAATAAAAAAGAAATCAAAACGCACCGCAGCAATAAAAACAACCACCACACAATAACCATGGTCCTGTAAAAAACCAAACAGGAAGCAAAATAATGAAAACAACAGTAACAAAAAAAACCAACATTATTTTGTGCTGCTTTTCTTTTTTTTTTCTGCATAGGCACAGTAAATTTTGGGGAAATTAAAAAGGGAATTCCCTTGGCCTAATAGATACAGGATTTCACCGCCCTTGAAGTATACTTTTATGGGAATAACTACAGACTGTGTACATGATCATTTACTCTCCCCTAGGTCCTTTTGTGGTGTATGAAAAACTTCTGTTCTGTCATCAATGATAAAATCAAACCTTTGTATCCAGAGATTTTGGTATCTGCAAAGGTTAAAGAATGGAGCCTATGAAGAAGTCTTTCTTTAAGGTTCTATAAGTTCTGTTCCATCAGTGTTGTTTTAATCAGTCTTCTGTAGTTGGTGGTTTTTGCACTGATCCTAGGATGAAGCCTAGGATAGAGTCTTTTATTATGTTTTCAGAAGACCTGTTCAGTTGCAGTTGTCTCAGTCAGACCTCTGGAATTAGAGATCTTGGTTGTTGTACAGATTGTAGGCCAAGGCCAAGACTAGGGCTTTTTTATTGGTCCCAGAATAAGTTCTGCCCAGTTATGGCTGTCAACATCAGTCTTCTGTAGATAGCTATCTTGGCTTTTGCACAGATCAGAGAATGACAAATCTTCTGACTTCATTTTTTTGTTAGATGGTGAGGTAAGACAACCTACTCTTAGATCAAGTTGTTGTCATTTCCTCATTGTCAGGATATCATATCAAACCTGGCGCATGTTTGGTGTCAGAGTAGTATTTGAACTATCTAGTTCTGACTCTCAAATAGAGGGGGAAATAAGGGAGGGTACCAAGACCAAACATACATATGATCACTAAGTAGTAAGCTAGATACAGAGGAGACCACTTGTTCTAGTAGCCTGGGGGATGAGGGTGGGGGATATGGGATGCAAGATGGGAATGGGGGTGGAGGAAAGACGGGGATGGGAATTTTCCTAATTCAATGTTAATATGTACCTAAAATACTACTGTGAAAGATATGTAAGCCAATATGTTCAAAATAAAAATTAAAAATAATATAAAAAATAAAAATAAAAAATGTGACTATTCCCCCCAAAAAAGAAAAATAAATTTCCAGAGGGAGTTTGGTTCCTGGAGCTGTTTCAAAGAACTATGTCAGTTCTATGTCTGGGATTTAGGGTTCGGGATTGGATGGTCACTGTCTAATCACCTGGAGTCTAAGTTGGGTCCACTTGACATATGCTCAAAGTGGGAGGTGCCCCTATACTGTAAAGAAATATGATTTCTTATCCCTAGGAGATAAGAGCTTGTTTCTATACATAAAATTTCCCCCTTTTCAGTAAGCCTTTACGGGATGCTATATTATATTGCTGGTTTATTTGGGGATGGGATAATTAGACTCCATCCTTTCTGATGCACATCGATTTCTAATGATTATATCATGAGTAAAAATAGAAACTGTGACCTGTGAAAATATTGTAGGATAATGTCCTATTTGTGTTGAGTATGCATGGAATAGTAAAGAGTCATGAGATTTTATTCAGAATATTTTAATTGTTCAAAATAAGGCTAGTGAACTTAGATTTTAGGAATAATTTGGAGTACTTTGAGATTTTGAGTTATGAATTTTATTTTTGTTAACAAAATGACCAGATAAACTGGGTTATGATAAAAAAATTTATAAATCTTACTGTGATAAAAGTTGACTTCATCATGTAAGCAAGAGATAAATTAGAATTTAAAAGTCCCTAAAAGAACAATTATATGATATATCCATATCTACATTTATTGCATTTACATGAAAATGTGATATAGAGATGAAGGTTAAGAATTTATTCTACTGACCTACAAATCTGTAAATTTCTCTGGGCAAAGATCATAGCTAAGAAGGAAACCATGATTTTTTTCTTGTCAATAGAAATAAAGTAGTAATTAATACATCAAGGCATCATGAATTAGTGGAAAATTGCTAGGGTTTCAGAGTTATCATTAAAAACATAAAACCTACACTTCCATAGTAGAGACAGGTTCCAAAGTAGAAAAGGGAAAAAAAGGCTTAGAACTGAAATTGGTAGATTATAGAAATGGTTCTCTTACTCCTGAACCAATGTACAGAAAACAAATAACAGGTATTGGAAAAGATGTAAGAAAAATCAGTCAGGAAAAGCCAGAGTGGTGAGAAACTGGCAAATTTCTGATGTAAGCCTAACTGTTCACAATGGATTTTTTGTTTGTTTGTTTTGTGTTGACACCACACCCAGCAGCACTCAGCGGTTGTTCCTGGCAGGTTTGGGGGACCATATAGAATGCTTGGGATTAAATCCTGGTTTGACACATGCTAGGCAAACACCCTCCCAGCTGTGCTATCGCTCTAGCCCGAATTTCCACAATGAGACTCAACTTATCAATATTAATTACTTTTTAAAATCTCAGATTTCACACAATTTTGAAACAATTAGAAGTTTAAATTTGACAAGTACCAGATTTCCCTAGTTCTAACTATATACTTTTTAAATCTTTTTTTTTTGGGGGGGGGCAGAATTTAAGCAGATTCCTTTGAATTTACTGAAGTAAAGTCATTATGGCATTTCAACTTTAATGAACCTCAGACAAAATGGGTGGCAATTTAATATGAAAAAGACACCAATATATTATGGTGAAAAAGAAAGAAAGATAATTCAGTCAATAATTTTCTAGGAAATACACAATAGATTATGGATGAGTAAGTGACTAGCTTTAGTTTAATTATATGCAAAATATTATACTCCCATAAGAAAATCTTGCTTACCAAATCTGATCATCTTTTGATTTTCATTATTTCTGATCATATTGCTCAATATATTTTCTTGTTTTAATGAATTTTTAGGAAGATGAGCTCTTGCTTAAGCCATCTTATATTAAATCTTTGATGACAAGGAAAATGTAGCTCAAAACTTTACATATGTCAGTTCAAATTTGGGGTATAATGCAGACTATCTTAAGAGACTGAGATATCAAGATTGAAAGCTCTGAAGAAACCTATTGATTTATTATAAAAGTTGACCTTGGGTGAAAGTGTCAATCAAATAAATTTAATAAATACTTTTAGTGAGCATTGACCTCTTCTGATAGTTGTAGTACTCAGCAATAAAGTTAGACTATCTTGATAATTTGTATAAATCACTAAATAAATTCAAAATTTTGGCTAAAGATATAAAAGTAAGATGTTTATTTTTCATAGAAAGGCAGGCACAAAAATAAGTACTGCTTTTCTAGAAAGAAAACAAGATTGTATACTTACACAATTTTTTTTAATTTTAATTCTTTTTGTTAAAATATTTCTGCAATAATTGATAATGTTTATTTTGATACTACATAAATATTGAGATTTAGTAAATTTTAATATATAAATATAAGGATAATTGTAATCGTGTTTGCTTATCTACAAACACATGCATATATATATTCAATGCATTACTAGCTTAATTTCTGTGATGTGTTCTATATGTGTATGTGATTATCCTCTCTTTTTGAGCACTTCCAATTCTTAATTTTGACCCCCAGAATTAATCTGCCGCTTCACAAATGATGTGGGGGTATGTTCCTGGTGAGAAATGTGACATCTACCAAAATAAGTGGGTCTCCATAGGTGTTTCATTAATATTGTTGCAGGTATTCTGAATAGTGACATTCTCATCAAATATTGTATATAACTTGAGTAAAGGGGAATAGTGAAGAAAGTAGCTTCAAAAAAAGGCCAATACACTCTTTCTGCTAGATATACCTTGGTCACCCAAATAAACCCCTGGGTTAAGGTAATGAGAGAGGCCCCTTTCCTGCTGTAATGTCTCATCAGCTTCTTTTGTATTCTTATCACAACTATCTGATTCTCTTAAAATTTCTTATCATTATTTTTAAATTTTCTTGAAGGCCATTTTTCTTTTTTAGAAGGGGGGGGTCTTCTCTCTTTAGGTTGTGCCTATTTCTGAATTTAGATGGTACCTAATTTTCTTTATCACAAAAGCTCAAAAATATAAGAGAATTTTTTTTTACTTCTGTATATTCCACTACTGGTGACAAAATACACACTTTACCAGGAGCCCCAGCTATCTATTTGTGTGCAGGGAGAAAAAACCCATTCCACATTGTTTCCTTGAAAATGTACCTTTTTTAAAGGAACAGAAATCAAGCATCTTGCCACCCATTACATTGCAGACTGTCTGCACTAGAACTTTCACAGGTATCTTGGGAGTTGTATTACTCACTCTGGGAAACACTGATCTTGATTTTCAGAATTTATTTAGAATAAGAAGCTTACATTTGTGAAGTAAAAAAATTCAACTAAGATTATCACTCCCAACCTTCTGGAAATTTTCAAATACTGGGATGGAAATGACCTAGATATGTTATCCTTCAACTAGTACCTTTAGTAAACAAACTTCATGCTTTTTAGTTATCTGAAGATTTTAAAAATTGCTTTCCTGGGGCAGCTGGTAGGTGCTTAGGTGCTGCCTTGCAATCTGCCTGGGTTTTCATTACTCAGCATTCCTCCCTGAGCACCGGGAAGAGTGATTACTGAGTGCAGAGTCAGGGGTAACCCCTGAATACTGTTAGATGGAGCCGGAAAACAAAAGGAAACACAAAGTTACTTTTCTATAACATCCTCTTTGTGAAAATGTTCACTGATTGAATAGTCTCTAGTTCACTAATATAGACTCAGGTCAGGTAATTTCATTTGCTTTTATCCTTTGTTATAGATCCCTATCTTGAGGATTTACACTGCTGTTATTTCTCTGCAATTCTATAGAACATCTTTTTTTAAAAAAACGATTTAGGAGGAAGCCTTATCAATTGTATGTATACTTTCTAGTCCCTGTGCTTGGTTTCTACATCATTCTCTGCATCTTTAGTCAAACCCAAATTCTTGGAACAAATCCATTGTAATTCTGATTGTCTCAGCTATATCACATATGCTGAGTTGAGAACACTAAGTAAATCCCCCACAACCATGTTTCTCAAGGAAGACATGCAAGATGTAATTTTACAAAAGTATAGAAAATATGTAACACATTTTCAGAAGTCTTCTTTAAATATTGGGGTACATGGGGAAATGTGCCCATTCTTCAGCTTCCCTTTCAGACAAGTAATCAGGATAGATTCAGATCTATTAAAATAGAATTAGCCAAGTTATAATATATTTAAAGACATTTTATATTATTTTAACTTCTAAAGTTAAATGGGGTAAAACTCAACATATATACTGTGTCAAAAAGATAGAAAAGGACAACTTCATTAATCAAAGAAATTATCAATTCATCTTTTACTCTGAAAGTAAAACTGATGAGTTTATTGTATGAAGAATATATTGATTGATAAACTAAAACAGAAAACGGGAGTGATTGTAGTTTTTCTTTTTCATTAAAAATGCCAAAGAACTGAAAAAAATTAGCTTCTCTTTAGCATCTTAAGCTTTTTTTTGGGGGGGGCACACCCATTTGATGCTCAGGGGTTATTCCTGGCTAAGCACTCGGAAATTGCCCCTGGCTTGGGGGGACCATCTGGGACACTGGGGGATCGAATCACAATCCTTCCTTGGCTAGCACTTGCAAGGCAGACTCCTTACCTCTAGCGCCATAGCCTCTTAAGCTTTTACTTTGTTTGTTTGTTTGTCTGTTTTAGGGCCATATCAAGTGATACTCAGGGGTTACATCTGGCTCTGCTCTCAGAAATCACTTCTGTCAGGCTCGGGGTACCATAAGGTATGCAGGGGAACAAACCTGGGTCAGCCATGTGCAAGGAAAACTTCCTAACTGCTGTGCTATTGATCTAGTCCCTGCTTTTACTTTTCTTAACTAAAGCAAATTCTGCATTTTTAAAACATAAGTAGTTGTTTTTCTGGTGACTCAAAAGCCTTATTTATTTTATTTTATTTTTTTTTTGGTTTTTGGGCCACACCCGGTAACGCTCAGGGGTTACTCCTGGCTATGTGCTCAGAAGTTGCTCCTGGCTTGGGGGACCATATGGGACACCGGGGGATCGAACCGCGGTCCGTCCAAGGCTAGCGCAGGCAAGGCAGGCACCTTACCTTTAGCGCCACCGCCCGGCCCCTCAAAAGCCTTATTTGATCTTAGTTCTCCTATCAGTGATTATATTTGGAAGAATCCTACATTTGCCATGTTGATAAAAGTCTCTTGGAGAGATAGACAAACAAGTCTAACTTTAAATCTGAGAGTAGAAGTTACTCATTCCCTCTTCAAAAACAGAAAACAAAGCACAGATTCTTTAAAGGCTTTTTCCTTTCTCCAATTAAGTAACATATATCCAATTTGGTTGGTGAGACAAAGTTGAATGTTTGTTTCTGGGACATAATTTCTTTATAAATCTAGCACTGTATATTTACTTACATTACTACAATTTATACATTCATATTTATGTTATCTATTTTTATTAATTCCAATTGTATAGACAAAATATAGCTTTATGTGCAGGTTTTGTATTAAGTGTTCTAGAGAATCAGAGTTGAAAGACAGGAGGCATTTCTTTCTTAAGTGACACTAAAAAAATATCCAGTGCCTGTGGCAAAGGCAATTGTATAATAGGTAGGGTGTTTGCCTTTCTTGCAGCTGTCACAGGTTCAATCCCAGAATTCCTTGAGGAGTAATATCTAAGTAATAGCTAAGTGAAAAGCCAGGAATAATTTCTGCACCACTGTATTTGGCCTCAAGACAAACAAAACAAAACAAATTGCCACCACTTTACACTACTAGCTATAATATGCTATAAAATATTAAATATATAAATATGCTATATTATATTAAGTATAAAATATACTATAATTTGCATTATAGTTTATAGTTGCTTCAATGATCAATTTATCAAAACTTCCAATATGATACTTAATTTAAATATACCTCTTAGATTTTGCAAGCAAAAAAATCCATAGCAAAGGCAAAGACAGGAAACATGATTATGGTATATGACTATATCTAAATGTTCCTTTATTACAAAAATGTCTTTTATTGTTCTTAAAACCCATATATGAGTGATAATATTCTGTGTCTGTCTTCCTCTAATTTATTTCACTCAGCATAATAAATTGCATGTACACCTATGTATAGAAAAATTTTATGACTTCATCTCTACTGAGAGCTGCATAATACTCCATTGTATATATACACATATATATATACATATATACATATATACACCACAGTTTCTTTAGCAATTCATCTGTAAATAGCTCGGCAATGAATATAGGTGTGAGGAAGGGATTTTGTATTGTATTTTTGTGTTCATAGGGTATATTCCTAGGTGTGGTATAGCAGGATCGTATGGGAGCTCAATATACAAGTTTTGGAGAAATTTCCATATTGCTTCCACCAGCAGAGCTTATTGCCATTGTTTGTGATGTGTGCCAATCTCTGTGGTATGAGGTGGTACCTCATAGTTGTTTTGATTTGCATCTCCCTAATAATTAGTGATGTGGAACATTTTTTGTGTGCCATTTGGCCATTTGTATTTCTTCTTTATCAAAGTGTCTGTTCATTTCTCCTTCCCATTTTTGATGGAATTAGATAATTTTTTTTCTTGTAAAATTCTGTCAGTGGCTTGTTTATTTTGGATATTAGTCCCTTACTGATGGATATTGGTTTCTCCCACTCAGTGGGTGGCTCTTGTATCCTGGGCACTATATCCTTTGAGGTGCAGAAGCTTCTCAGCTTAATATATTCCCATCTGTTAATCTCTGCTTCCACTTGTTTGGAGAGTGCCATTTCCTACTTAAAGATGCCCTTAATCTCAATGTCATGGAGTGTTTTACCTTCATGTTGTTCTATACACCTTATGGTTTCAGGTCTGATATCGAGGTCTTTAATCCATTTGGATTTTACCTTCGTACATGGTGTTAACTGGGGTTCTGAGTTTGCTTTTATTTGAAAGTGGCTAACCAATTGTGCCAACACCACTTTTTGAAGAGGCTTTCCCTGCTCCATTTAGGATTTCTTGCTCCTTTATCAAAAATTAGGTGATTGTATGTCTGGGGAACATTCTCTGAGTACTGAAGCCTATTCCACTGATCTTTATTCCAATACCATGTGGTTTTGATAACTATTGCTTTGTAATACAGTTTAAAGTTGGGGAAAGTAATGCCTCCCATATTTCTTTTCCCAAGGAGTGCTTTATTTGAGGGTGTTTATTGTTCCAAATGAATTTCAGAAGTGTTTGATCCACTTTTTTGAAGAATGTCATGGGTATCTTTAGAGGGATCATATTAAATCTGTACATACCCTGCTCATGGATTGGCAAGATTAACATCATTAAAGTAGTAAAAATCCCCAAAGCATTTCCAGGAGCAATTTTTGAGTTCAGAACCAGGAGTAACACCTGAGCACCGGCAGGTGTAGCTCTCCAAAAAAAAAAAAAATCAAAAAATGAATTTAAAAATTAAATTCTGGTATAGTAATAAATTTAAGTTGAACTTTCAATATATAATTCAGCAACTATATACTGGATTTAAATAGAAAATGCCTAGTTCTGTATTATGACTTAAACCAAGATGTTGACAAATATTTATTCATACAATTTATAGTATTTATTTCTGAGAATAAACTTTTGTATTTCACTCTTTCCTATTTTTGTTCCTTTTGCTGTTTTTTTATCTTTCAAATAGAGAACTAGGACTGCTGGTACAATTTAACAGGAAAGACTAAGAATCACCAAGTGTAATGAAAGGTAACATAAACCCAAGCGTGAGTTCAAATGTCTGCAAAGCGGTGCTATAGCAAATAGTATCATGGGTAGGGCATTTGCCTTACCTGTAGCTAACCCATCTTTAATACTAAGCACCACATGTTTTCCCCCAAGTCTTCCAGAAATGATCCCTCAGCACAGTTCCAGCAGTTAGTCCTGAACACAGCTGATCTGATCAAACAAAACAAAACAACAACAAAAATAAAGGTCTGAAAACAAATAATTCCTTTCTGAGTATAG